>NW_009222200.1:0-10660 GCF_000690835.1 Fulmarus glacialis | reverse complement strand
GGGGGGTTCAAAGATAAGGAGGGGATAAGGAGCCTGTTTGGTGACGAAGGTAAGCGTTAGGGGCACGGTGTGGGCAGTGTGTTGTCAAGGTAGAGAATAAGAGGGTGTAAATGTGAAATAACCGAATCCCTCCTGCGGCCCCAGAGGGGAATCAGCGGGGTCCGAGGCTTTCCTGAGGGACACCGCAGTAGCCTGCATGCAGAAGCATCCACTGGTAAAGCCTGTGCCCACGGGCAAGCTGTTCCAGGCCTTACTTAGCCTTAAGGGGTCTGGGTCCCTTACAGAAAGCATTCACTGAGAACAATTACATTTCTCCTTCTGGTGTTTTATTTGTTGTATTTTTTTTTGTTTGTCTGCCAGGGTTCCCATCACAACAGGTTCCAGTGCTGCCCCTTCCAGAGCACCCAGATTTCCTTTCTCAACCCTATGTTCCAGTTCAAATACCTACCAGTTGAAGGGAGAGGAATTCTGGCCCAGAAGCACAGAAGGGTATGTGCAAGCTCCCATGAAACACTGGCACCTGCAGGAGAGTGCTACTGTGCGTCAGAAGGGTCTGCCATTTTATCCTAGGAAAGCAAAGGAAGTAAGTGATTATATTTTCCAGGCGTATTACTTCACTTAAAAATAATAAAAAACCGCTACATCTTCTTTCTGATCTCTGCCCTTTCCCTCACAGCCTGAAAGGCCAAGGAAAGGTCTGTGTTTGAGAATGGGAGAAAATGTTTTTAAGATGGTTTCAAATGAACTCTTTAATATGAAAAAAAACCAAAGAAAAAAAGGAGAGCATCTCCATTTAATTTCCTCTGTTTGCAGCAAGATAAGTCCATCATTCTCTTGTTACATCCTGCAACAATGGAAGTTGCAGTCTTTAATTTCTTCTTCCACCCCTCTGCTAGATAAGTAGGAATGAACGTAATATGTCCTTGGCTCTTGCACAGGTTGATGAGGCAGAGTCACCCAGGTAAAGTTAAGAGCAGTTCCAGCCTGTATAAGTCTGTTTAGCAACCACCGCCCCAGAAGGGCTTGAAAAAAAGGTGGGTCATTGCGAGGCACAGCCTATTACACACACTTAAACGTTGGTGCATAGTCAGTGCACATTGATCCTCGAGGCACAAGCTCCTATTTAGGCCATGCATCTTCACAGCATCTGTTCTTGCAGGCAGTGACAAACAAGCACCATCAGGCTGGTGATATCGACTGCCTTTGTACTGTCTGTACTGTGCACACTTTGTTCGCCTGTCTTATTCTGCTAATGCTGAAAAGAATTCAATTTTGAAAGGGAAAAAATGGAAAAGCATAGTGCCATTGAGTCCTAAGAGTGCTACTGAGTCCCTAACTCATTCCCCAGCTGTTTGCTCTGAGGCACTAGGGAGTTATAAATAGCTGGAAGCAAGAGTGCAGAACAGTGGTATATACATTTTGTAAATGGAGCTCTAAGCAATGTCCTTTTTTCAGGACCAGTGAAGTCAATAATGGTCTAGAATCTACCTCCACGTGCAGGTTATTATAACATGGAATAATAATGAAAGTGTTCCTGGATTTTCACAAGTTCAAGCCATAAAGAAGAGGGAAATTATATATTTACTCTGCCTTCCAGTCACTTTTTGTAGCTTTTATTGTAACTTTTCTCAGAGAAGAGAATGAAGGAGCAATGTTGGCCATCTCTGGGTAAAGAAGAAAAAGGAAAGGGGGAAAAAGAGAGACACAAAAGATTTGAGCCTAACTTCAGTTCTGTTGGCATCTTTCAGGCTTAACAGTGCTGCAGTCAGTAGTACTAATAATGTAAGCAAGTCGGGATTTGTTCCAGTGGCTTCCAATTATAGACAGCTTTGCAAATAAAGGAATCAGTGACAAAACTACTGTTGATTATCATGCATTATTTGCCAATGCAAGCAATGTTTCTTCATTATTACCAAGGAAGAATTACTGTTAGTCATTCTATCAGAAAATTGGAAGCATGCACAATAGTTAGTAGTAAATGTTAGGTACATTATGCTCTAGGAAGAAAAAAAGATATAATGGGGCCTTATGTAGTGTGGGACTGGGTACAAGGATTTATGGATACATCTCCTCCTATTCCATTGAGGACTATCACAATAGCAGTCTCCTGAAACCAAGTTTTGTGTTATGTGTGATTAAAAAAATCAGTTAATTGATATTTCCCTGTTGGATTGTATTTTGCTTAAGTGTTTTTTTTTTTTGAGTGAAGTAGAATTATACTGGTTGAAGTACTTTGTTGTCTCTGCACCCCAGTTTGCTAGCCATAAAATGCGACTAAGTATTCTTACTGCAGGGTGGAATACATGGAGTTGTGGGACTGTAAGATATTTTGTTAATCAGGAGCTAAATCCCTCCTAGGGAACAGATATTTTTGAGCCTTCCTTGAAGTAGATGACAGATGACATCTTCCATCTGATGGATGACAGATGCTCTGTCATTGCTGCAGCTAACCCCATCACTGCCACTGACGAGCGTATTTGACCAGGAGCAGCTGTAAGACGGTCATGGAACTGTTTGAACAGTCAGAGTAATTTCTACAGCAGGCTATTGCCTTCACTTGTATTGACTTCTAAGGAACTTTTGACTGGTAACCTGAAGGTGCAGACGATGCCAGTGGCAACTGAAGTAAAGAAGATAGTAAGTAGAAAAAGAAGGACCATCTGAACAGATCAAGGCTAGAAAGAAATGCAGCATGCTACAATCATCAGGAGGGCAAACGGTGATTGGTTCAAAGCAGGAAAAGCTGAGGCAAAAAAGACAGTACATATGCAGCTGCTTCAGTTCCAAGTGATGTGCTTTGCACATGCTGCTGAAGCTCCAGCTTGTGTGACAGAAACGTTCATCTGCAGGCAAAGGGGATGTTGTATTATCTACTCCAAGATGATCTTGTTTTCATTTTTATCTTGCGTGTGTTGTCATCTCCTGCTTTGTAGTGCTACAGACTTGTCTTTGCTACAAGCATGAGGCTGCACTCAGCAGTGTGTGGTAATTAAGCCCTTTGAGGGTCATGCATATTTTAATTATTACTTGTTTTATTGTCAAAAGCTTGCCCACATGAGAGGCACCCTTGCATTCCATGTGGGACTGAAATAAGGGTCAACACATTCCTTCAGAACCCCAAATATTAAACAGACATTAATTTGTTTTGAGCTTTGCACATTTTAGACGAGCATAAATCAAGATGTATAATGGGGAAAAAATTTCCTCCATATGTTGGAAAGTTGAACTGAGAACTAACTCTAAGTGACAAAAAGTGGTGGCTGCAATAGAAAATGATTAAATGATTTGTTTAGCATTTATGTAATGTATGAATGCACCTTGTCTGTGTTAAAGCAAAGTAATGATTGGTTTTCCACCAGCAAGGGCTGTGAATTTTAGCTGTATTCCCTTTTGGGATTCTGAAGTTCTCAGGTTCCAGCTTACACAACAGCAAAGTCTAAACCCAGACCAGTTTTTCATCCATGAAATGGAAGTTAAATAATGCTTGACCAAAGTAGACAAAACAAGAAGATACCTAGACTAACTGGAAACATCAAGATTTGAAAATTACCTGATAGGAAAGGGAGGGGAGGGGGATCAAAGACATCCCAGGGAATGAAAAATTCCTTCACAGCGCTTCCTGTTCTCTCTGTTATGCTAACCAAGGTAGGATTAGGTTTCAGCTGCCAAAAGAAATAACATTTGTAGATTTTTTTTGGTCTGGGGAAGTGGGATAGAAAGATTTAAGACAGCTTTTTCCAAACTATTTGCTTTTTGTCAAGCAGTCAAGTCTAGTTATTGTTATTAATTTGTATTACAGAACTACCAAACTGAAACTGGATTTCCATTGTATTAGGTGCTGTACAAATATCCAGTCAGAGACTGATCTTACCTCAAAGAGCCCGTAGTCTAAATAGACCAGACAGACAAAGGGCATTTTGCCCTAAGTTGTATAGCTGCTCAGCAGTTGAGCTAGGAATTATACTCATCTCTCCTGAGTCATAGCCTACTACCTCAGCTACTGGAGTACAGTTCTGCAGAACAGAGCTGTCGTTAAAAGAAATGAGCCTGCCTTCTTGTATCCAAACAGAAGATAAGGTGAGATTGATTCAGCAAAACCAAGATTAATGTGAGTTAGCATAACTGACTCCTGTTGATGGCTGGCTGTGTGAGCTGGAGAAACCTCACACCACCTTGCACCAACTCATTTCTCTATTTAGTCCTTATGGTTTGCTGTTGGTTTGGTTTTGTAACAGGTTCACTTCATACATCAAGTTCAGAAATGGAAAGGGTCTTTGTGTGGGGATTGCATTCTAGTCTGCTCCTGACTTTGCATGGTACAGAACCATACCTAGAAATTCAGATGGCCTAAATTCATCTTTAAGTGCCTAAATACATCTTCAAGTGCCTAAATGAACAGCCTGAACATAGTCTTGTAAAAAGTGAAAAGCGGTAGCTAATACACTTCCTGAAAGGTCCTGAAGCAGCAGAGCTTCTGAGTAGGGACGAAGGCTGCACTCCACCCCTCACCTTTTTCCAGGTATCTGCCTAGCAGGAACTGACACGTAATGCTACCTGCTCTGTGACTCCGATAGAAAAGGGGATTGCACTTCTTGTGTAGACTGGAAGTCTTTACCTTAGCTTCATGCTAATATAGAAACAAAAGACTTTCTGTAGAAAAAAAACCTGAATAAATAAAATAGAACGTAAGTATAAACTTGAACCTGTTTATTCTAAAGTGGTATATCAGTGGGTAATTTCAAATCCAATCCCGTGTGTAAATATTTGAAATACCATTTGAATTGTGAAGGGCTTTTCTTACATGGGAGAATTTCCTGCTTTTTGTTTTTTAAATCCTCGCCTAGATGTGCACAGGTGACTTCAGCTTTCTGCTGTGTGTGTCAGAACTGCAGACAGGGAAGTAGCTGGGCAAGCAGCAGATCGTCTGTCACCTGTTTCTCAAGATGCTAGCAGTTAGCAAAGCAGACCCTCTGAGTTTGCTCACAAGAACAAACTGCAGTGAATGTTTAACTTGAGTCTTTGGAGTCTAGGGCTTGTACCTTTCTTTATTATTAACCCAACCCCTGTTTTTCTTTACAGTTGCGCAGCTGCTGGCACACAAGAAACAAAGGACCCTTGAAATAACGTCTGCATGGAGGCATGAAAAAAGGTAAAGTACCTTTTGTATTGTTTCCATACCTATACATGGGAAAACAGTTGCACGTTTCTGTGTTCTGCATTTCTGCTAGGGCAGAACAACCTGTCGATAGCAAGCATTGTTTAATTGTGTCTTTTTTAAACTAAATCACTAGATACATCCAGCTAATTTCATCCTAATTTGACACAAATTGAAAAAGTGTCTATAGGCGTATTATAAGAGTATGCACGGTGAATTCGTTCATTCACATACTCACGGGCACACACACACTGCTTTCCATCGCTCTCTTCTTCACACCAATAGCCTTATCTTTGTAATTACTGTTTTCCTCCTAATTGTTTTCTGTACTGCTCAAGTCTGAAAAGGTCTGCCTTTTTTCCCTGTGGAGGGGCATGCACTACGAAGATCTGAATTTACATCAGTCCTTTCACTAAGCTCACACAAACCAGCTGTACCATTTGTTTTGCATACATCTTGCACCCTTGATTTTTTTCTTTTCTCTATGGTAAGCTGTGAATTCTAGAAAGAAGCTTCTTGGTGAGGCAGGCACCCATCAGCACAGCACAGAAATGACTAGGACACTTGTACCACAATTGTTCTGGTTACTATGTCAATATGGTGTGAATACTTGTTTTAAAATAATGTTAAATATCTGTGTATGCTATGTGGCAGCTCAGAATTGGTTTGCAGAGAGAAGGATTCACTTGCTCAACTCTTTTTCTTATTTGCTGTGACATAAATTTACATGGAAAATGATATAATTGAACTTTAGCCATAGTAATGCATCAAAGGAAATCTGAGTGAAGATCAAGAATGGAAGTTAAAACAAGTACTTAAAGACATTCAAAAAGTAGCTGTTCATTGTCTTGGGTAATTACATGTTAGATAAATATAACACATTTTTAGAAAGGATAACATTTTAATAGAAATGGGTTTTACAAACTTCAGTAAAAGAAGAACCAAATTGTTCGTGTTTCCAGCTGCTCAGAATACCGTTTTACTCCATGAATAAATCCTGTAAGTCAGGTGTGATCTCCATCTAAGCAGACGTCTCAGCCCTAATACATTCTTTAAGAAGACCCAGGTGCAATCTCCTCTCTGTACTTCTGCATGTGTGCTGCCTTGTGAGGATGAGCATGTCCAAAACAACTGAGTGCTGCTGGAGAGGAGATTTCTAAAGGCACTGCAGCTACACTGTTTGCATTTTGATTTATATTACAGCAGCATTTGCAACATGCTATGTGCTGCCCTCAGAGTAAAACAGTTCCTTTACATTATCCTTGAGCTATATTGGCAATCAAAGTATTTGTAAATACTTAGGAATCTGTGAGCAAAGGTTTGCAGGCACATTATGAAATGTGAAAGTGGCGTGATCACTAAGCACTGTAAAGACACACCATCTTCATAGTTCCTGAAAAGAAACTATAAATAGCTGTTTGGGAGTAGTTCACACATCTCTGATTCTTGTAAGCCTATTAGATTAGGAAAAAGACTCTACTATTCCGTGTTTTGATCAGATCCAGCTGTTTATTTAGCCCTAAAGATCATTGGCACCATAAGCAAGGGACGATGCAGGGATGATAATGTGGCTAACAGATATTTCCAAAACATCTATCTCATATAGCTAGATTCTGTCACTTTACTCCCACTGAAGAATACTGAAATGAACGAGAGTATTGGTAGAATAAATTAGTATGTGTTGGAAGGATGTCAGAATACAGACCCAAGTGACTATGAAAATCTGAATCGTAAGACAGAAGAAGTAAATGAGGAATTGCATGAATTTCAAGAGACTGGCACCTTGGTTGTGAAGTAAGTGGAAAGTCAGTTGTGAAGCTTTGAACCTGTTTCTACAATGGCCAAATTCAGATTTTGCAATTTACTCAAAGATTAAGAGATAAACAAGCAAAGAAAACACAACAAAACACAAACCTGTTCTCTAAAAGAATGGGAGAATTAGCAAGTTGATAAAGAACCTTGTGTCTGCTCAAAGGTGACCTGGGTCAGCAGAGGATGAATTTGCCTTCTTTTTTGTCAGGAGTTTAATGTTTGTTAAGGGTCCATGGGTTTCTCCATTTCCTGAGCATTTTTTTTACCAATCTGGCAATTCTACAAAGCATATGTTGGACTTTAAACGTATTTGCCTAGCTTGTTCTGGGTGCTACGAAATGCAAATAAAGACGCTGGCATCAAAAGGGGATGGAGTGCTTTGAAGATGAAGGGCTTGACAAGGAGCCAAGGAGCCAATGGACCAGTGAGAATTGGAATTCTCATAGGACTTAAAGGACACTATGCCTGTTGGTGAAAGCAAACACACATCAGAGAGGAACCAGGGGAGATCTTCACTGCTTTCTCCTGGCTGATTGCTTAGGCTAATAGAGCTGCCTCAGCTCAGCTCCAGAATTGAAGTAGTTAAAGAAAAAAGTGGATAAGAGAGCTGTTCCAGAGGAGAAGGTGGGAAATGAGAAGTGGCTAAATTCTATATTGCCTTTATTAAAAGCGGGCAAGCTCCTTGTGCCTGAGTTAACTTTTGGCTCCGCTGGTGTGACGGAGGCAGCAGCAAGAATCCCAGCCCAAAGAGACTTTGAGCCCTGTAGAGGTCTTGGTTCATTGGTTGGTTGGTTTTCAGTTTTGGTTTTTTGGTTGGTTTTTTTTTTTCGTTGGTTGTTTTTTTGGTTGGTTGTTTTGTTGGGGTATTTTTTTAGTGCAATGCTAGAAGCCAGTTCCAAAAATATTCTGGTTATACTAAAGGATAGGATACCTAGGATACCACCTTGTCATGCTTCAGAGACGTACAAACAGTAAGCAGAAAAGCATCCTTCTCCAGCACCACTGCCCCATCCAGGCTCAGTGGCATTATTCTGACAATAAATAGGTTAGATTTTCTTGGGGAAAAAAGTGCAAAGTAGTAACTGCTTTTTGTGCCTCACTCCAGCTCTTAACATGCTTTTCATCTCCTGTGTAACTCCATAGCAAAAGACTCAATTGGCTAGCAGCAATGTGCAGTGTCAAGTATTAAAATGCAGTGGTAATCGCAGAAATAACTGTAATGCTATCCCATGATATGATCGGGATTTCTTTTTCAGAATCTAATGATGTTAAAATAAATGGAATTATGTTGCTTTTCATTTTTTTAAGTCAGTAAATTCCAAAAGAGGATTTGCCCCATTTCTACAATGTGCTTAAGGACTTACAGCGCACAATCAAATGCAGATTTATTAGGGGCATGAGAGGTTGGCATACGGCATTCTCTGCTTAAAGCTGCTCAGTGCCTTTTTGTTCTGGTCAAGGATTTTTTTTCATCTTAAATCATTATTTGTGAAACCATATGTGACCTTGCATTTTCTAGAGCTTTTTTTTATTGCACAGAAAAAGTGATGAACACTCTCTACTATAAACAGCAAAGAAAACTGGTGTTATGGATAGGACCTAGAACATGTGAATTGGAGAAAACATCACACAAACGTCTCTAGGTGGAAGGTTTTTCCTTCTTTTTATTGACACGGTCAGTGAGAATACTTCCACTCACTTTGGTGGATGTTAGATCAAATCACAATGTCTCTTTAACTCTCCCCCTCTGCTGGCAATTCAGTTCTTGCTGTGCTGTCAGAGTGCATAGGATCTCTGAGCTTTGCAAAAAAATCTTTTAGGAAGTCATATAGTAGCATTCCTCATTTGAGTCAAAGGATGAAGCACCTAAGAAAACTCTGGGGTGGTGGAAAGCAAGAAAAAAAATAAATGATAGGGAAGGACAGGTAGATTCTGCAACATGAACTGTATCTGCTTACTTTTTATAGCAATTGGAACCAAGCACACAGACTGTGATTGATAACACCTGGTGAAGAAGATAGTGTGTTTCTGGTTCAAACACAAGGAGCAAGCATTCGGTAAGGGCACCTTAGACTTTTACGATACCACATTTGATAACCCAAATCAATTTCCACCACTAAGCCAACAAAGCATTATATTGTTCCTATATTTTGAAACACAAAATAAATAACATACAAACCAGTGACTGCAGATAAGGTTATTTCACACGCTCTTGAACGCCACTGCAATTTATAGAATATACAACACTGGTGCAGTGCCTGCTCTGCAGTATCTTTAAAAATCTTCAAAATTATGCATTGTAACGTACGGGAAGATTGAATGGTTGTATCTGAAATGTTTAGCTTGTATGTGTACATGATGTGGGAGTGGTTTGTCTGACAAGAATATTTTCCTACTCCTGTTTCACAGACATTCTTCATGCACTTTTTTTTTTTTATTCTTAATCTGCTCTGCACAATTCTTCGCTCTGTTCAGCACAAAGGCATGAAAGTTGCCAAATGTAAATGACCATCTTTATTGGAGGAAGAGGAATCCAGTCCTTTAAGTAATTCCACCAGTGTTTAGAAATTTCCTCTCTCAATAGAAGCAGCAGCATTTCTTTTCAATGTTTCATCTGGCCAGCTATGAATATGTTTTAAATATGTAACACAGAAAAGTGGGATACTATGGAGGTCCTGATTTTGAACAGAAACTTGAAATTCTCTGTCTTTGATGGAAAAATTTTGCCCTGAAAATAAGTGTACCAAATATTTTTGGAGTCATAGGAGGCTATTAGATTCCCAGGTATATACTCAATTCTAAAGACAGCTGTTCCCTCCTTCCAGACCCAACTTGAAGCAATGAACAAGCATGCAATGAACTAGGTTTCTTTAGTTGATAGGCAGATTATTTTGCAATAGTGGAGTGTGAAACAGACTCAGCCGAAAATGAAATTGCTAATGTTCAAGAGAATGGCAGAGATGTATGTCTTAGACAAATGAAGTTCTAACCTTCATTAACCCAAACGATGGTTTTATCTAAATTGCCAGATAAGGCCCACAGGTTGCATGGTTGCTTAGTTTTCTTCTGGCATAATTCTATGTACAGAAATTTTTTTGAGAAGAGGGGAAAGCACAATCAATATTTTACTGAAAATAGTTTTTAGAGAATCTTTTTTGTTAACTCAGAAGAAAAAAAAAGCACATTTTCTCTATGTTCTTTTAGTGCTGATGAAAGGTAAGACAACATTCAGAATAGTTCGGGACTTTGGCACGTTGTCAAAATTCAGACACTTTCACCTTGTCTTTTGTTCCTAGCTCAAATTCAGAAAATCCTCTTAGGTTAATTTGTTCTCCAGTACGAAATCACATGAAACCTAAAACGAGAGAAAGGCATTTTCTTCTTTTCTTTCCTCTCCACCCAGAAGAATGAGATAATCCTGCTCGGTACGAGTGGGCAGCGTACGGCGGATCCCAGCTTCAGGAAGTGCTCTCAGGTTGAAGGTTTGAGATAACAGCTGGAACAGGCTGAGTTTTCAAGCTGGTAACTAACACCATCAAGGAGGCCGGGAAGCTTGCGGGGTGTCCTTGTCGGTGGTTTCTCGTCCATCCCACCCAAGGCTGCGCTGTTCCTGGCTGGAGGCAGACCCACCCCTGGCGCGGTGCCGGTGCTCGGTCGCCGCCGCCGCCGGCCGTGGTGCTGAAGGGATAGCGC
>NW_009222199.1:0-11370 GCF_000690835.1 Fulmarus glacialis | reverse complement strand
TATTACTATTATTGTTGTTAATATTATTATTACTATTACTGTTATTATGTTATAAGACTTAAAAATAAAGATGACTGTGTTTGCTCTTTGACATGTCTGATGGGAATGTCTACGTGTTTCCTATCCTGCATGTTTTCTCTGCATGATGCCAGAAAAGAGGAGGGGCCTGGAACAGGAGATCCATTGCAAACAACCTTCCACAGCCTGAGCCACGTACCAGGAACTACAAGAAGAAAAGCAAGCACTTGTATGTAATGTTACTAAACTGCAGCACAATTAATCCTGATAAGAAATTGACTGTTGGAAAAACAGTATTCTAGAAATAAAAAGTAAAACCATGGAATCCAAGGGCCAAAGAACTTCTGGCCTGAAGGTTTAACTGATTCTACCAAAAACCTCTTCACACATGCAGAATACATACTGCATGAATCAAGACATGTAGATCAGTATTACTCGGGATCACAATTTATAAAAGACATTTCTCACAGAAATACAGACAGTTTGACGTAGAATGTCTAGTCCTTTCCATCATGTTAATTTCACACTTCTTAAAGTCCTGCCTAGGAATGGGTTTTGATAATTTAGTTATGGACCATAAGGTTATGATAAAACGGCAAACTGAAGATCTAAAGCAATCATTCAGTTTAGGTCAATTGACTGGAGAATGTAGCAAAGTACTTTTCATAAAGTGCCCCTCAAGTTTTTCAGGGGAAAAAACAGTCAAACAACATCAATTTGTTTCATGTACTTTTCAAATCTACTTTCTTTCTTCCAAATTATAATTTCCTCCAGATTTTAAATTTAGTATATCCTGAGGACCGTATAAAAATTACAAGATTCAGGTAAGATTTAACATGAACAAGCATCCATAGCCATAAGATCACAGCAATACACGTGCACCGATATCTGTATATAATTTACAGTGATAGGATAAATAGGATCATTGCTGTAATGTAAATAATTTTAAGAAAGATCTGCAACAAATTAAAATTGTGAAAAGTCATAATGAGATCTAGACTGTACGAATAAGTAATACAGGCAGCATAACAAATGAGTAGGAAGCTCTTCCTCCCATTAATCCCAGCTCTGAAAGGAATTCACAGGAAACAGACGTCAAAATACTAATTGGAATCAGATTGTCAACTTAGGCTGGATCATTGTTTCTGTTTGACGTACAGAATTTAGAACATTTTTTACCATTTCAATAACAACACTAGAAAACTAACAAAGGGAACTTTCCAACAAACACTTTCTATGAAAGCATTTTGTGGGACAATGCTTCGCAAGGTTAATCACAAATATGGATTTATCGCCACAGTGAAAGCCAGAGCAGTTCTGTAATATCTCTCTGTGACTCACTAGTGGCAGTGTTTCCACCAGTTTTACCCCCATAATCTATCTTTCTGATAGTATGGCTTCAGTAATACTGCATTGCCAGGTCTAGGCCAAGATGCCTGCCCGCCATTGGCGTTTAGGTGGGATACTTGTAAATGGATCATGACTAGGACTGCAGGAGCCTAAAACTTCCCTGTCTGCCCTCAGCAGCCTACGGAGCTGCTGGAAGGTAGAGGTGCTTTCCCAAGGCCATTCTCTTTTGAGTTAGTATTGTCTTTTTCTCCGTCATGGAAGTTTTGATGCTCTGTCCCATTCCTTGAACGCACGTCCATACGTCCACTAGAACACCTTGCATCATTTTCTATGTTTAACAAAAAAAAAAAAAAAAGCCAGATGGTTTAGCAATTTTTTTTGGTGAGCTCCCTAAAGCTTATCAAGTGTCAGAGTACTTTGATTGTACCTGTGACAATGAATCCTAAAGTGCCAGAGAAAAGAACAGAGATTGTAAGTAGCAATATTCCCTGGCTTATTAATCTGCTCAAAGAAATTCTTTTGCTTATAGGATGGATGCAACACTAACTAAAAGTTTCATGAGAAATTAAAGGTTTCTTGAACTATTGACACAAAACACTTTTAAGATGAAAAAAACTGGACAAATTTAATATTTAGAGGTGTGGTGAGTGAAATAATTAAAAAAACATGTAGAGGTTCTGCAGAGACAAACAAGGGAAGTAACTGAACTGGAAAATACATATATATATGTGGGAAAGAAATATTTGTTTTCCTTTTGCAACGGAGAAAGAAAAAGGGAAAGGAACTGAACTGAAAAAATATATAGATGTGGGAAGGACATGTTTGTTTTCCATTTGTAATAGAAAACTTCTATTTAATACCCCACATAAAATACTGGTATCCAGCTGGAATTCTTAATATTTTCTAGTACTGATGCATCAGTCCTGAAGAGACTGCTTAGAAAGAGAGAGGGACTTCTGTGGCCACTTGTAAGTACTGAGTCTGATTTCCCAGTATTCCACATGAAAAAAGACAAGGAAAATTGCCAAATTCATCCAAAAGCCAAAAGGTTGACAGTGACTAAAAATGAATTATGTTTACTAACAATTTAATGATTATTGTATATGAAGAAGGCAGACCTCTATTCAGTATTCATTAGTATCCAAACCTTTAATACCTTCAGTTTCATGTAAAAAAAAGAAAACATGATAGCATGTAAGAACCACTGCAGATAAAAATGCTTTTCTGAAACATATCTGTTCATTCATGTACATTCCAAATGATAGAAAATGATCAAAATGGTCACTTGAACTCATCTTCCAAAACAGCTTGTCTGAAAACTCATGCGAAAGTGCATACCACGAATCCATTTCCTGAGCTCTCAGATGCCATTTTAGCATCAGATTCATGCCTGTTGAGCTTGCTGACCACGCTGTTATTTTATTTTATACTGAAAATCTGCAATATTTCTGCAACGCCATTTGCTCAATTTTATTTATTTATATTTATTTTTATTTTTTAAATTTTATTTTTTAAAAAAACAGATATTTATTTTTTAAAAAAACAGATACCATGAAGCTAACATTTTAAAATGTGTATTTCCCCCAATCTTTAATTAATCAGCTAATCCACTAAACTTCTTATTAATTACATTTTTTAGGATAGCATTATTAAACATATGCAAATAAGATATACTGTTGAGGTAAACAATGTATTTAATCTGAGAAAGGATATAGAGCACATGGCACATACTAACTTATGCTTTTTCCATCACAAGGAGACTCAGCTACAAGAAGTCTTTGCTGCATCACAAGTAATGGAACAAGTAATCATAAGAAAAATAAAAGCAATGGCCAAGTAATATTGAACTCTACCAAGAGCAAGCATGTGCTTAGCTTGCTGTGTAGAACAATTAGGAATCAGGAACCTGGAGCCGGCACCTAGGAATTTCTTCCACATCAATCATGCCTTATGCATACTTTGTGCTTTTCTGGTGCTCTACCTCAAAAAGAATACAACAGAACTGAAAAGGTCAGAGAAAAATGAAAAATTTAAAAAGTGATAAATGGACTAGGACTCTTCAGCCTGGAAAACAGCTGACTGCAGATGTTTATGATACAGACTGCAAAACTGTGATTTGCTTGGACAGGGGTGCATATCAATCAGCCGTTCATTGTCCTGTGCAATACAAGAATGCAATAAAAGGAGATGATTCTTAACATGCCATTAAGCTGTGGAGCACCTTGCCACGTGAAACTGTACATGATAAAAGTGAATCTGAGTTGATGGGGGGCAAAAGGCCGTAAGAGAAAAAAAGAGAAATCAACTGAGGTTTATCAGATTAAAAGATGTTATTTACGGCTTAGGATGTCTCTGAACCACAAATGTTGGAGGCTGGGAGAAGATTTTCAAGAAGAATCACTACATTTGCCCTGTTCTAATATTCTTCCTTAAGTGTCTGCAGTTGTCAACTGCTGCTGCCGATGGCATAGACGATTGGTCTCATTCTGACAGTAACCATACTAACTTTAGTGGAAGTACTCAGAACACTTACAAGTAATCAGCACGAGTAACAGGAGCAGAATCACCAGCTTCTGTTGGAGAGGTGACATTTCTAACAGAGGACTTCATGGCATCCAGAGCTTCTTACTTCTTGAAATATTCTAGGAATGTGGAACATTCAATGCTTTGCAAAAGACTTTGAATTTTCCTAGGATAATTCTGGATGGAAGGCTTCTCAGAAAAACTTCAGTCCAACCTCTTACTCACAGGAGGTCAGGTCTGATCAGGTTACAGAGGGCTTTAATCAATCAGGGCTTGAAAACCTTCAGGGCAAGAGACAGCACAACCCTGCTGGGCAACTTGTCTCTGGTGAATACTTGACTGTCCTAGAGGTGGAAAGTTTCTCCTTATATCCAGTCAGACCTTACTCTGTTAAATGTCTTTCATCCTCCCCTGATATACTTCTGTGAAGTGCCTGGCTCTGTCTTCTTGAGAGACCTTTGTAGATCCTGGCACACTGCTGTTAGGTCCCCTTAAAGTCACCTCTTCTCCAGGCCAAACAAGCCCTAGTCCCTCAGCCTCTCCTCATAGGACACATGCCTCACTCCCTGACCACCCTAGAGGCCTAGGATGATTAGGGATCATTGATGTCAGGGTCCAGATCAGGGACCTGTTGATGTCTTTCCTTTATTTGGAGGCTCAAAATTGGATGTCGTATGCTAGATGTGCTGGGTATAAAGGGATAATCCCTCCCCTCGATGTCCTGGCTGTGCCCCTGTGAATGTCTCCCAGGGCACTGTTGGCTGTCTCTGCAGCCAGGACACACTGCTGGCTCATGCTCAGTGTGTATCTACCAAAGCCCCCAGGTCCCTTCCCGCAGCCAGGCTGGCACCAGCCTGTACAGCTGCACAGGGTGCTTCCTGCCTGCAGCAGGACTTGGCCTTTGTCCCTGTTGAACTTTTTAAAGATCCTCTTGGTGCACTCCTCCAGTTTGTACAAGTCCCTGAGAACGGCAGCACAATTTGATTCCTCTACTAGTATAGTATTTAAGCAATCACTTAAGCAGCTGCCCAGAAAGTCATACCTTTCCACGTATCTCATAAATAGAATTCTCCCTCAATAAGACAACAAATGCTATTAAGTCAATTGAGAGTGCAACTCACTATGAACCAGCTGAAGCAGCACAGGTTTTACTGTATTCAGAAGTCTTTTCAGTCTCTGTCATGCATATTCTTAGGTTATAGCTATAATAAGAAGTAGCAGAAAGTAATAAGCAACATCAGGTCTCTCCTGGGTTTTATAGTAGTCTGCAAAGGTTCCTTAGCATAGGCACCATACCAGATGTTGTCTGGAGCATTTTCTAGTATATAGCAGTTCCACATGGAGTGTTAAATATATCTAATGCACTCACTTTGTGGAAGCTGGCCAGTGCATTTAACAGAACTTGTGGGTGCTTAGTTTTTGTCATTGAGAAAAAACCCTGTGTGTAAGTTACCTCCTTGCTACATTAGACAATGACGCATTTAGGATCTTCCACACATTCTAACTTTTGAAAAATACTAGCAAGAAATTACTAGGAGGGATGGGAAGAAGAGACAAAAATGCTTTCTCCTAATGAATAATAAACTATTTAAGAGTATTTTATTTCAAGAGTATTTTATTTCAAAATTATTTTAGGCAAAAATTTAAAATGCAATATGAACGTTTAGCTACTCAGATTGTATGAAGTACTTTTCTCACATATCTTGCGCTCTCTGTGTGTATATATATATACATATATATCAGCAATCACTTCCTCACCTACCAGTTTTCCTTTACATGTACACAAGAAAAGCATGTACTTGCCAGTATTTTAAAATAGGTAGGAATACTACAACATTCACTTTTGAAATGTATTTTTACAGAGTACCAATGACTGGCCTTCTTTACTGATATTTACTGGGGTTCAAAAAGTTTTAAAAACCACATTCATCACCTTGAAATTATTTTGGTTTCACTAAATGCATTTAGAGATGTTCATATTTTTTCCAAAAGATGTGACAATTTTGTTTTATGCTTTTGAAGGAAAATTTTTTATTCAACATGCCAGTCCAAATTATGGATGCAGAGAAACTAAAAGAGGACACTGATATAGGATGAGTTTAATTTCTTTTCAGTAATGTTGTAATAGCATTAAAAAGCTTCTCACTGTCAGGTAGTAAATCTAGCACTTGAAGTATGACAGACATTTGTGGTCCAAAAAGCAAGGCCAAAATTAAAAAACAGCTTTCAAATACTGGATGCAAAAGAACCTCTTGCTTACAGAGTGCAACAGCAAATAGATTTTGGACGACCAGCCGGATGATGAGTAGGATTCCCTAATGGTCCTGCCTTGAGGACTGTTCTTAACAATTAAAACCATTTGCTTTTATTGTTCTTGACAAGCATAACAGTCTGGTAACAGGTGTGAGAATCTGCTTAAAAGGAGAGAACAAGAAAATGAAGATGCCACAAAAATCTGGCAGGCTGGACAGAATAATTTTCTTCATCATTTTGCTCATATTTCTGTAGGTGCCAAATATGAATCTAAAAAGGAAGCAATGCCTTTTACGTAAAAATAATGCTTGTTTTGCACTTTTGGACAAGGTGATCTGTGACCAAATGTTCACTGGATTTATGACCATCTGTCATGAAACAATGAGGATTAATACCATTTTAAGAAAAAAAAAAAAAATCTATGGAGTTTGGGTTTTTTGACCTTCCAACTGCCAACACTACACATACCACTTACGACATAAAGATTTAGCAACAGCACAAACTTAAAAAAATAAGGACAAAACCAATGACTAACCAAGAGAAAAGAAAGAACTGGCGGTCTAAATCAGAAATTGTTATGTCAAGGTTTTATATTTTCAAGGATAGATCCAGACTATTGTTTAGAAATAGCTTCTGAGTTTTCAGTTATTTGATAAAATACAACTTGAGCCTTCCAATTCCAAAGTATGAGCCCTTTCCAAACAGGCCAAGTAAGCAGCTTGACAGTATTCATCTTTGGATGTGTCAGGTCTATTTTTTTTTCCCTATCAGAAAGTGCATTTTTTCCTTAAATCCCTCATGTGTACACACAATCATACATACATGAGTCCCATTTGCTTCTCATTTTTAACAGGGGCATTATTTTAATTGGCTGCAGTATAATTTATATTTTTCTAACACTGTACGATTCATGTATTCCGCAGCTACAGTGAAGAAAAAAAACCAGTGGCATTCTAGGTAAACATCCATGTGAAAAATCAGTGGCAATTCTGATTTCAGCAATTTCACTAGCAGGTTGAAAAGAGTAGCACCCTGTCAGGGAATCAGCAAAGTAAGCTAACACTCACTGAGTTTGACAATGTTCTCAACATCATCATCATCTTCCCATTATTGGATGGGATCATGATATGAATTCAGATTATTGCTATTGTCAGGGAATGATTTATCCAGTACTGCTATTAGTATATATATCTTTACCAAGTGTAATTCTGAATAATTAAACTTTCAAAGGTGTGCCAATCTTTGGTTCCTCAGAGATTAACAGGTACTGCAGATAATAATATAGGATTCCCCTTCCAGGGAATTCAACTGAACTTTAACGCACTTTCTAACGGCATTACTTGACTTTGGAAATCTACTCTTCTCTCATACAAACTCTTCTCTTCCTCCTCTGTGAATGCTGATGTTAGCAGCAGCAACAGCAGTAACTAAAATACTACACGCTTTTGCTGATGAAGGCAAGACCAGAGACATCTGGCTCACACAGGCAATTTGAGTGGATTTGTCAGAAAGCACTTTTACTAGAATATGGAAAGGCCCTTGAGGTACACTTACTGTACAATGGGAAAAGTTTATATATATGAAAAAGTGCCCAGAATCCATGTTGATTTTTAATGACCTCTTTGAGACTTCAAAGCAATAATAAACCAAACTGGATTAGATTTTGAGAAGTCTTCTAGTGTTCTGGTTGAATTTCTAATACGACAAAGTAAATGCTGGAAACTGTCACATTAGCCTTAACCCCTCAAGTATAGATTTTATTTTTAAAGGAAAACTACAACTTGATATAAGCTGTAGACTTCATTTAGTACAAATACATACAAATCTACTTGCACCCTGGAGAGTCTCAAAACCTATATGAATAATATTATTTTAACACCTTTCAGTCTCAGCATAAAGGCATGAATTAAAGACACTCCTTTGGTAGCGCTCACATTCAAAAGAAGATAGTTTGAGTCCTCTCTGTAACCAGAATAGATTCAGTAAACAAAACAGTTAATTTTTCATTCAGTGGATAACAAGAAGGAAAAGTTGTAGTATTTCATTGTAAAAGAATAAATGAAAAGAAAACATATATAGCCTAAGGTGAAAAGGATTTCTAGTTTGGTGCAGGTAAAAATAAACAAATATCCAGAAAAGTTTAGAATCATCTGGGTCTATAAAATCAGACTAGATACACAACAGCAATAGACTTGAATGATTGCTGCAAATGCTGGGATTTGCCGTAACAGAAAGAAAATACTCCATATGGGTTTTCTGCAGCAAAGTTGTTGGGTTTTTCCTGAATTGTATCATCATAGTTTAAGCAGAGATTACGCATGAGTCAAAAAGATCCTGACATTACACACATCCTGTACACAGGCAATCGTACTGGACATTTCCTAGTGGCCTGGAGCATATCAAGAAATCTTTGGTGTTCAGAACACAAATGTTGTCCTCTGTCCCAGTTCTCCTAGAAAAAAAAGAGTCCTTCAAATACACGTGTAAGAATGAGAGAAAACAGATTTCTGCTCTTGCAATACTGGGCTTCTGCAAGTGCATCAGCTTCAAAGAAGATGGAGGGAGAAGAGAAACTATAGAAAATAGATGCATGCAGCAAAAAATCATTTGTAATTGGTAAACAATGTTTCCTTGGGTGACGTTTTACAAGAAGGATGAAATAAAGAGTTAACCATTGTTATCACAGATTTAGCTAGCAGAAGATGTCAGAGTCTTTCATGACAAGAGCAATGTCTCAAACCCCAAAATAGGACAAACATACATTGCATGGTTCACCAGCAAGCAAATTTTTAGCAAAGAGGAAATGTTCGTCATCCCCAGTGAACTCTAAATAGTTTTCAAAGTTACGAAGTTTGACTTTCAAACATTGACCATGAAAATCAGAGCTAAAAGAGCAATGTGGTAGGTCTGTGACTTTAGTCTGTCTGATACTAGGTCCCTATACTGCTAAATCATTAAGGTAAAGTAAATGATAGTTGTGTCAGAGGTTAAAAAGCTACTACTGCCAGTATCTTAGTGACGGCTCAGGTGATACATGCAGTCCTAACCAATACTGATCCCATCCAGTGAAATAAAGGTTTGTTGAATCCTATATGAAAAGATGTACTTTAAAGGTTAGGAGTTACAAGCCAGGATTTTGGTCAGGGGATGAAAGGTTGCATGTTGCTAGTTAAAGGGTTTTGCTTCAACTTGTTCTGTGTTCAGATCCAACCTATGTACAGACTCTATGAAATGTTTTCCAATGCAAGCCACACATGAAAACACATAGTATGCTAGAAATGTAATTCTTCAGTAGTATAATGTCTGCTCCTGCTCTTCTGTGGGATGTTTACAAGTTAATGTATATTTGGGTAGCCTTTTAAAAAACTTAAATCTAAAGTGAAATATTACAAGAACTCTGCTAACAGTGCATGTTTCTTTGAACTCTGTTGCAACTACCGAAGTCAAATGTATTGCCTTTAAAACAAATTCTAACAATTACTGGAATAAGCATTAATAAATTTGAGAAATCACATTTCAGATGTCGTGTGATGGTTTTAAAGCCAGATGTATGTTCACATTGCTTCTGCAATAATGTCCAAATTCTGGGTCTCTAATCTCGTTATTTTAAATGAGATTAATTTTGAAGCTTCCAATAGCTACCTGAGGTGAGGTGAGAGAATGTTTTCTCATAACACTGTAAGTCTTCAGACTGTGAAAAGTATTCATGAAATGTAATTAATTTAGATTAATTTATCTAGCTTTATTTAGTGACTGCTTTTAAAGTCACTCTCAAATAATTATTAGCTTGAATAACCAATCTTATTTTTTAAAAAAAGAAAAGAAGAAGTTAAAGGGTAAGTTTTGGCTGTTCTATTGTAAAAAAGAAATTCATGTTTTAATGTAGATACTACAGTCTTATAAGAAAAATCAACAAAAAACATTTTAAAAATCCTCCACCAAAAACTAAGCATAAGTCTGTTTTATTTTTAGTACTGCAGACTGTTCTGTTATAGTCCATTTTGACAGTGATTATCTGGAAAATACACCACCAGTTTAAAATTTGATTGAAAATTCAAGTTTGTTTACAGGTGCTGGAACAACAGAGCATGCAAAGATGTATAATTATAGAATAATTATAACAAAAGGTTTATGGCTTTCCAGGAACTGTCAGATGTCTCAGGCATTTAGCTAAATAATAATAATGTGTAAGTATGCACGCACCTTTATATAATAACTATAAATAATAGTTTTGTGCGAGTTGGCAAAGAAAGAAAAGAATTATGCCAACACCAGCCATCTCACTGGAATGAAAAAACAAAACAAAACAAAACAAAACCCTACAGATAAACTAAGTAAAAGATGAATAAAACAGCCAAAACAATGAGGGTTTTTTTTGTGAATAGACACGTTGAAAGTTGTCCAATTAAATGTATAGGAATGTATTAATTGCTACAGTTACTTAGCCAGTGCATTTAGCCATGTTTTACTCCCTTAGTAGAAAAAAGGGATTTCTTTGGTAAATTCCACCAGAATTTTTCTACTTTCCAAAACACCAAGTAGCTACCAAAAATACTTAATTATGAACCTGATTGGTTTCTACTTCAGTACTTCATGTTAAGTATACCGAGTCATTGTTTTGCAGCAGGAGGTGCCGATTTATTAAAATCCCAATAAGGAAGGCACTGAGACTCTATAAAGTATCATTCAAAATGCCATTTATTAACATTTATTATTTATTATTAACACTATAAAGAAAGAGAGTATAATAAAAGTAATTTTATGTCCCTTCAGATGCTGGGAACCCTAAGTTGTGCAGCATCAAACGAGCCTCCAGTCGTGGTGCAGAACAGTTATGAAGGTCCTATCCATGAATAGTTACCCTGTTTTGGTCATTCAAGATATTACAGGATTTTTCTTCAAATGAGAAACTGTATTCATAATTTCTATTGTCAAATGCACAGGCCTGAATACGACCAAGCGGCACTTGCAGCACAGCACAGGCTTGCTCCTACTCAGATGACGGTTATGTGGGTCACCAGCTCTTCCACATACAATGGTCCTCCAGTCAGGATCATTCCAGTCGTGAACACCTCAACAGTTCTTTAATAAAAGGGCAGCTTCAGAATGCAGTCTGATACGTCCTCTGAGCTTCTTCCTCACTTCCTTTTATGCTTCTATGCTGCTTTTATAAAACAATGATGCAATATTTTCCTTCCTCAAGAAGAGTAAAGGGATCTCGTTAGG
>NW_009222198.1:0-24555 GCF_000690835.1 Fulmarus glacialis | reverse complement strand
TGATTCTATGATTCTATGATTCTTCACCATTTTCCGTATCTTGTGTTGCCATGTAGGTAGAAACACAACTCATGGAAAGTCAAAAAGAAAATGTGCTTATTAATGACCTTGAACTAGAGCAAGTTGAAGAAGCAGCTGCTGCTAAGGAAGAACTGAGCAGTTACAGAGAAAAAGCAGAAAAACTTCAGCAAGAACTAGCAGTAAGAACCAGATTGTTCCATATTGTATTTAAAGCAAATGATTATACAGGACTTACTGTGCAAATATGCATGCTATAGTTTTTTTAATCTTGTACTGAGAATGCCACTAAGAAAAACGGTCACTCAGTACCTACTGTCAGTGGAATAGAGCTGATGCTGTAGACCAAATCGTAACTTATTGCCAGAATACATAGTTTTACAGTCCACGATAGCACAACAGTGGATCTAGAGCTGTATTTCTTAGAAGGTAATATTTGTTACCATGTGTCATAACTGCTTTAAAATAGGACTAAACTGAGCTCTAATGGTATAGAGGATTGTCTGGGTTTTAGATTTCTTTTTTTTAAGTATTTGGAAGGACTGCAATTCAGGTTCTCCATATTTACAGATAAAAGAAGCAAGTCTGACACATCTTGAGGAAGACCTGTGCAAAGTCAAAGAGAATCTAGTTCAAGCAGAAGAGAGGCTTGCAAGTTACATGAGAAAGGACAAGGAAATGGCAAAAACTGAGAGCAAAAAGGATGCAGAAATATTGTGTGATTTGTCAACCAGTGAGTCTACTCTAATTAGAAAAAGCTCATCATCGCAAACAGACAAGACTGTGGAAATCAACAGCTGTATCCAGACTTCACCAGTCCTTGTTAAAAATGCAGAAGTCCAAATTGATTTGCAAAATGGATGTTCTTCAGAAGAGATTGCAGAGATCATAAGAGAATTTACTGAAAAAATCGACCAAATGCAAGAACTCCACGCTGCTGAAATCATGGACATGGAGACAAGGCATATCTCTGAATCTGAAGCATTAAAGAGAGAGAAATTTGTTGCAGTTCAGGTATTGACAGAAGAATGTAATACTTTAAAGGAAGTCATAGAAACTCTACGAGCTAAAGAGGCATGTATCCTATTTTATATTCATTGAACTACTGCAGTTCATGCTTTCGCTCCTGCTACAGAAATTCCCATTTAAAGTCTGTTAAGTGTGAACCACCACATGTTCACTATAAAGCTTTTATGTGTTCTAATGTTTCCATGGCCTAGGGAGAGATTGTGAACCCCTTCCTCAGCAATTTAAGTTTGGGAGCGTGTTTGACTATCAGATGCTTTCTTGTGCTACTGCCTTGGACCTGTCCTGCTCTGTGAAGTGGGGACAAGTGTAGGTCACCCTATTGAATGCCATCTTTCTCATCTCCATTTTCATTACTTTGATTGCAGGGGAAACTGGACAAAGAGGCTCATCTCATTTCCTGCTCCTTAGAATTAACTCCCTTACTGTGAGTGGGTGTGGGGTGATTAAAGATTTGATTGTTCTCTTTTCTAAATCTAGGGAATCCCAGTTTCTGGATTAGCACATTCTCCACCGTATCAAGCTAGAGATGGAGGTTCTAGTGGTAAGAAACTTGTTTTTATAAATTTCAAACAGCATTATAAATTAAATCTGCTTTTTTAATATTAAGTTTACCGTTAAAGAGTTTGCGTTCTAAGAAATAAGAACAGCTACTCCCCAGATCGAAGCAGAAGCCTGTCGCACTAAGAAAAGGTGCTGAGCATGCCATGTCTATTAATTTGCTACGGAAGGAAAATGACTAGAGTGGAGATGGGTTGAGTCGAGGCATCAGATGCTAATTTTTTTCTTCCCACTGGAGTTCCTATATTCTTATATATTACGTTATCCCTTCAGCATAGCTTCATCACCTCTGGAAAGAATGTAAAGCTACAGCTCCCTAGCAGTGGGAGGTGATGACAGGTACTGACTTCTCCAAGACCAATAAAAATTATTAATATGATTCTTTTCATAGGCAAAGGCTAAGCATATTAAGGGGGGGTCATTTGGCAGAAGTGTTTGTGCAAGTAGTTGTTTCTCTTTTAGAACTAAACTAGGATTTTTAAGTTTTGGTTTTTTAGCTTTGCTTTGCTGTTACTGCTTTGAAACTGAAAAAGAAAAACTATAAACAGGTAGTCTCCAGGCATAGAATCAACTCTGGTGACATGCAACCACTTGTTACAACAACAGACAAAAAAACTTTTTTGATGCCTGTTCTTCAAAGTTTCACAGTAATACGGCTTTCATGTTTTTCTCTCCTTTTATTTTAGACTCCAGTTCAGACTGGAGTCAAGGAATGTGTCTTGCTCAGACCCAGGGATCTGACGTGATATCTGAAGGAGTAGATGAAGGTGAAACTTCAACAGATGTACTTCCAAAAAAAATTAAGGTAAAATAGAACTGTGTGTTTTTACTATGGAACAAGAGTGATACTACCAAAAGCTTAGATTAGCTGCTGCTTGATTAGTGAAAAGAGAGCCATTTAGATAAGTTTTAAAGTGTTGGCTATTTTAATATATTTTAAAATACTTCTGATAAATGATGTGCATTTTTGCATGTTAAATTAGATTAAATATGAGTTTTCTAACTGTAGGCTTGTTCTCAGTTATGATTATGAGAAATGTAACTACTGTTAATTATAGTTTATTGTAGTTATTGTTATTAATGATAATTTCATGATCATATATTACACAATTTTGCAGATTTTGTTATTACAGGTGTAGAATAATATCTATATTATGAAAGTAAACAAATGTGTTTGTTATAAACAGTAAGGGTATCATGCTTTTAATTACATTAAAAAAAAAAAAACAAACCAAGTCTTTTGCAACAAAGCCCTAGCTTAATAGTTATTTCAAAAAGTGAATTGCAAAGCTCACTTGGAAGCTTCCCAGGACTTTGTTTTTAAAATGTCAGTTTCCATCAGCAGCGATTTTAAAATTTGAGTATTGTTTTGATAGATGAACTTTGGGAATTTTCATTTGAAACTGAGGAAAAATACACCTATTAAATAAGTTCTATTATTTGGCAGATATAAAGGGTGATACTTCTGTCTTTGATATGAGGAAGCTTTGATATAAGGAAACTATAAATAGTTTCCTTATGCTGATCAATTTAGAAGTACCAGTATTCCAATATGTATGAAATAAGATGATTATTATTGTTGTTGTTGTTGTTATCATTAGGACTGGCATTACTGATTTCTTTTTGTATTTATTGTAGGGTTTGCTGAGAGCAGTCCATCATGAAGGCATACAGGTGCTCTCTCTCACTGAATTTCCATATGGTGAAAGAGAGATGCCACCTCTTAAGCAAGAGCCAGAATCTTGGCTTGAGGAAAGGAAAGCTTTTCTGAGCACCATTTCATCTTTGAAAGACCTAATTGCAAAAATGCAACTTCATAGAGAAGCTGAGGTATAAATAATACCATAAGATTCTATCTAAATAAAAAATTATTTATGATAACCTTATAAGGCACATTCACAATTCAGGTTTAAATGCTCTAAATATACTTCTACAAGGCAAAAGGTTTCAAAAATATGCAGTAAAACTGCATGTCGCGCTTTTTGGTAGTAAAATATATCTTAAATTACAGCCTGCATTTGTTCTTCTGTGCATTGATAGCTTTTGACTGTATAGATCCACCTTTTAAAAATAATTCTATTTTGAAAACATGTTTCCAGTAGCAGTTAAAGTATATTTTCTAATGTTGTTATTTATTGGTGTAGTAGAATTTGGATGCTATTAAAAAGATACTGTACTGAGAGAAAAGAGGGGAAAAATTGTTTAAAATGTAACACAATATTAATCAGTAATCTGTTAAAACTTATTAAGACTTGCCTGTCGAGTTACCCCATTAGACTTTTAGATATATGTAGGTAGTTTCTATTACTTCTGCATTTCCTTCAGCATGCGAAGTGGGGGGGATTAACTTTATATCATTATAAAATTAAATCTTCTTCATACATAATATCTGCACACTACCACATAGCTCTGTGAGAGGAACATACATGTAATATCATAAAAATTAAAAGGATAGTGTGATACAGTAACATAAATACATGGGGCTAAGTTTTCAGTTATAAAAAGCTGAATTGCTTCCATCTAAAACACAGATAAAATTTTAGCATTTGTGCACACAGAAGAAATCATAACGTGTACAATAAATACATCCATTTGTATGAATGAATATTACGTAGCCGTTGAGTAAGAAAAGCTCAATATTCCACTGAAAACACACGCTTTACAGAAAATGATAATGACCATTCTTGATGTAATCTTTGGATTCTGCTGTTTAAATTGTTTTTATACCACTGTAGATTTATGCAAGTAGTGAATCTCCTGAAGGTGTCTCAGACTGGCGAGGAGAACTTCTGCGTGCTATTCAACAGCTTTTTGTGGGAGAACAAAACGTGCTTCTTGCTGCGTTTCAAACTGAACTTGCAGAACTGGGCACAAGAGATGCAGTGATATTGATGAATCAGTTAGAGCACAGGCTACAAGAGCAGGTAATATAAAACATACTTTAGTCAAAGTGTGTTTGTCTAAAACATTAGATTTTAATTTTGAATGTATAAATCCATTTAAAAATATATATGTATTAATAGTAGTTTTGACAGTCTAAGGGTGAAAACAAAGTAAGACTTCTAGGAAGAAGAGGTGCCTTCAGAAAGAAAATGTGGTGCAGGAAAGAGATTTCTGTGTGCACAAGCTATAGAAAAAATACAGCCTTCAGAGATCAATTTGAATTAAACACAGTTGACCTGAGCTTGATTTCATTAAGTTAATTAGAATTATGTTACACAGTCTAACAGAAAAAGGTAGCTTGTATATACGAAGCAAGTTGTAAGAAAAGGAAGTGATAAGGCTGCTATGGGACAGAGAGGGGTCAGTTATCTCCTCTGGAACATGGAAGGATTAGTGAGGAAAATTACAATTTGCTGTAAAAATGATAGCTCTTTTGATTCTATAATTCTGATGCCCAGTAGAGAAATAAAAATATAACAAGCAGTTCTTCCCAATATTATAATATTGCCTTAATTATGAATTAATTGAAAATGTTTTGAATATATATGCGCTATGAATATGTAAGTAAGTGTAATATCCACACCACAGATAATTCTAATAAAATCTGGAATTTTGTTTTTAAATGTTTCTAATGCTAATAGGCTACTAACCAGAGAGCAGCAATGGACTGTCTTCAGAATGCAGACAGAAGAAGTTTGCTGATGGAGATTCAAGTATTACATGCTCAGATGAACAGTAAGAAAAATAATCCAAAGAGAGAACAAGAGATTGATTCAAAAAGCCAAGGTGACTTCTGTGGTAATATTTGTCTATTTCTAAATGCTTTCATGGCTGTGCTCCTAATGTTGTAGGTGAAAAAATACTGACTTTCTTTGCTCTCTGATTTTGATACTCTTATTCTGAGCATGCATACTTTTCATCTTTTTCAATCTTATTGGACTAATTTTGCAAAAATTAAGATATGGTCTGTGTTCTTACGACTTGTATCAAATTGAAAGTGATACAAAGTTCTTTCAATTGCTATAAAAACTGGGCTTGTATTTTAAGGTTATTTTCCATGTACGCGCTTCAGTGTTCAGGTTCAACAGCTTTGAAATTATCTAAGTTGGTTAGTCAGTCATGGTGAGTAAACTAAGAAGCAATTAGAATGAACAACAAAAAGTTCAGAGAACAGGTATACTTTTAAATTAAGTAAATGCTCACTGTCAGTGTTCTGTCACAAAAATTTGGTCACAAGTATACATACATACCTAACTTCAGTCATGTTAGTCATAATCCAAATGATACATATTGATATGGTTGTGCACTTAGAAGTTTAAGAGTTGCAGTGATTCTTGGAAAGTATGAAAGATACTCCAGTATAAAAGGCATGGTTTTGCTTTCACTCCACTATTGAAAGAATATATTATTTTAAGATAGCACTCTTGATAGCTTTGTGGTCATTCTTTGTGCTAGGGGAAACTTTACCCAAATAGACAAGTGTTGTTTGTTTACTAAGTAATTTCCATATTAATGGTACTCTCCTTAGAAATGCTGGAGTACAATGTGCAGCAGAAGCAGTCACAGATATTGGAGATGCAAGTGGAGCTCCGGAGTATGAAGGACAGAGCAGCTGAGCTTCAGGAACAGCTGAATTCGGAGAGAATGATGGGTGCTGAGCTGAAGAATGAACTTGCACAAGCCAAACTAGAGCTTGAAACAACCCTAAAAGCACAGCACAAGCACTTCAAGGACCTAGAAACCATCAGGTGTGGCTTTCAGTGCCAAACTTTGCGTTGACAGTGAAGATGATCTTTTCTATGTTGTCTCAAATTATAATACTGATTTTATTAAGGAAGTTGATCTCATGTAGTGTAAATGCTTCTCAGTTTTTCTGTAAAACATATCTGACAAAAATAGACTTCTGTTCCATTTGACAAAAAATTTAATTCTATAGTTTAAGAAGATCTGATTCATAGTTAAATTTAATGATTTAGTAATATCAAGTTTCTTTTTAAATTTTGACACATTAGACTACTGTATACAAGCTAATAAGTATACCATATTTATTAAAGCTTTTTTTGCTTCTAAAACTAAACATGGGGAAAAAAATTACAGAGTTAGAATGACTTTGCAAGTACTTCCATATGAAATTCTGTAACTTTGAAGTGTTGCTTTGGCATGGTCAACAGCAGGAGTAACAGGCCAAATATTTGGCACTCAAGAAAGCCATTGTTATTTATGCCTGTACCAGATGGATGTCCCCATGTACGGAATCTTAAGATTCAGCTCAGAGATAACAAATTAAGACAGAGTTTAAATTGGTATTACTGTATAGATACCTTACAGCCTTTACAGACCATCAGGAGCAAGATTCTTTTGCAAATTGATGCAAAATTGATTTGCAAAAAAATGAAAATTCAGGGCATAGATTTTTTTTTTTTCCCCCAAGACAGATTTTTTTCCTTTGAGACACGTGTCAGCAAGATTCATTTCCCCTGCATTCTTTCAGGTTTTGGCCAGTGATTGGATTAAGTTGAACACTAGCTGCCTCTGTGCATTTTAATAAAAAATGGCAGCTACAAAGTTAGCACTTTCTGTCATTTTTGAGCTATGCAACTCTTTTTTTGAGTTAGGCTTGTTTTTCTGAATTGGCTTTTCACTGTTACTCTACTACACGACCAGTGTTTTCAGTGCACAAGATGGAATAAACATCAAGTAACTGATGTTACCATGATAGGATTAGAGCCATTGTCTAATCTAAAGGTTGCCCATTTCTCTTTTAGGACCGAAGTTAAAGAAAAAGCAGCTGAGCTAGATATTCTTAAGGATACAATGGCCAGTGAACAGAAAAAATCAAGAGAGCTACAGTGGGCTTTGGAAAAGGAAAAAGCTAAAATGAAACGCAGTGAGGAAAGAGGAAGAGAAGAGCTTGAGGTATTCCATAATCCCAAATGGCCTAGAACATCAAGGAGCACGCAAATATTCTTTTGGTTAACATTTTGTCTCAGCTTACATTTCTGTCCAATGTGTGCTCCATGTTGTGTCTTCAACAGCAGTATTATATCATCTAGAGCTGAAGAAAGATGTATAGAAGCTGTGTGGCAAAGAAAGAAAAAGGCCTGATGCAAATTCCATTTAAATCAATAGGAATTTTACAATTGCACTTTTCAGGGCCAAGATGAAAAAATTCTACTTTTTATAATAGCCCTCAGATATTCAAAGGGACAGGACACTGCTAACATGGCTACACCTAGCCCCCACTACAACCTAACTCATAAAAGACAGTATTTAAGAATATTATTTAAGGAGATGTATTCTTTGTCTCCATTTTAAAAGTCAGCAGTTTCACCTCATGAAAAACAAACTAGGGAGTTTACTTTAGGAGAAAATGTGTTAGTAGCTTCCTTGGTACCTCTGCAGTGTCTGATATGGTGAGGGAGAGAGCAGGTATCGTAGTACAATATTAAGACAAAAAAGCGATCACTTTAACAGCATAGATTTATTTGCAACTTGAAATCTTAACTTGCAAAATCACTTTTACAGTTTTAGAAAGTAAAAGCAGCTAGTTAACTTCAGAACTGCGGCCGTTTGTATCTCATTAAAAAGTATATGTTACAAATACTCTTTTATGAGATTATCTGATTTTACAGTAAAGACACCTGTAATATATTTTAATATCAGATGTAACTGCAGCATTCAGAGTATTGTCACATTAATTGTGAATAGCAAAACTTACTAAAAGCAACATGTGTAGAGGTAGCATATTTGCAATTTGCAGAAGGTAATGGAAAGTATACACAAATGGCTTTAATCAATTATTTTCTTCTGTTTTCTTATGGAAGGATTTAAAATTTTCACTTGAAGATCAAAACCAAAAGAACTTGCAGTTAACTAAACTTTTGGAGCAAGAGAAACAGCTGTCAACTGATCTGCAACAGAAAATTGAATCCCAAGAAGCACTCAGTGCTGCCCAGCTGTCACGTGAACGAGGCCGTAATTCTGAGTTGCAGGTGCTTCTTGAATCAGAGAAGGTTCGAGCTCTCGAAATAAGCAGTGCCCTAGAAAGGGAAAAAGAGCTATGTGCTCAGCTTCAAAGTGCTGAAGATAAGGGGCAAGCTGGAACACCTAATCCATCTGAGGAATTACTTAAAGAGCTACAGAAACAAATGGATGAAAAGCATGACCGTATAGTGGAGTTAGTAAGTGAGATGGAGAAGTATAAACTGGAATCTGTGCAAGTGAGACAGCAAATGGAAAAAGAAAGGCAGATCCAGAGGAAAGCATTACAAGCAGAACAAGATGCTAACATAACAGCACAGAAGAAACTCCATGAACTGGAGTCCAAAGTAGAAGACCTTCAGTGGCAACTTGGAGAAAAGAAGCAAGAAGTTCATAAATTAGGGAATGAAATAAAGAAGTTGCAGGAAATAATCCAAGAAGTACAGAAAAAAGAGCAGGAGAATGAAGGAAGAAAAGAAGCCGAAAGGACACCAAGCCACAATCCAAATGAGGTACAGTAGGACTGAGAGCAATGTGTAATACTGAACTGTGCAATTTAGCTTTTAATTCTTTTGTTCAATTAGCATTGTGTGTCACTGTGCCTTTACTCAATCTATAAAATAGCCTGCAGATTCAAAAATATGGGCACCAGGGAAAGGGAAAGCATTCCAGTTTTGCTACCTAAAATTATTCACACACATCCTCCGAGAATGAAGCTGTAGAGGTGTGTAAGGAGGAGCGTGAGCAGGAGAAATGCATCTGAATGTATACACACACTTTGTGTCTCAGTATAGGAAAAGAATATTCCCTGCACCCAGTCACAGGAATGAGCTATTCCTACTCAGGAATGCTCCAGGTCAGTGCTCTTAATCTTTAGTTCAAAAACCACAAGTGGTCTTTGAAACATATAAAAGCGATGTCCCAAGAACTTCAATAATTAAATGAGTAAGTAATCAAATAAGCATATGCATGAATATGTATAGAGGTAAAAAATTAATTTAAGAATTTAGCCTAGTTTTTAGATGAATGAAAGTTGGAACCACTGTTGCCTGTAAATTTTTCTCTCTCATAAAAGGTTTGGAAAGTTTTAAACTTATTTTTAAATTACTTTTAAAACTCTTTAGAAACTTCCCTGTAAGAGGTAACTTACCTGTAAGAGGGATGAGTGATTTGTGGATAGACCCAGAGAGGGTTGGCAGGAGACTTGCCTCTTTGCTGACCATGTTTTTGCCCATCCTGCCGTCATTCCATGCTTTTTGGCATCTGTCTGTCTGTGGAGCCAGGAAGGAAATGTTTCTCTTCATCTAATTTGGCTACTGGTTTTAATCTTCTGAAGCATTGGAAACTACCCACAGCTAGAGGCAGGATGTTGAGTGTATTGATAACTGTGATAGCATTAGTCTTCCTGCCATGCTCAGTTTGTGCACCTTGCTCTTCTGCTCAGAGGTAACTGCCAGCACTGCGGTCAACGAAGAGTCTTCCCTTGGATCGGGTTGGCAATGGCTGTTGGGGCTTTTTCCCCTCCTCGGCAGCAGACAGTATGATCTGCTTTCCAGGATCTGCCTGGAGTTTCAAATAATGAATCTCCTGCTGCTTCCTATGACATTTGCAACACCCTGCTTTTTTTCAATGGTACCACACCATGGTCAAATATCCAAAGGCACAGCCATAGACTCAGGTTTCCTTTTGAGGGCTAGCAGTTCTTCCATGGCCAGTGTCGGGGAGGGTGTTGGTGAGGGTGAGGAGCATATGTTCAGTGCATTGCTTCTCTTGTGGCAGCATCAGTGGTATGGTTGCCTGTGACTGTGGACTGAGCTCCATCACCATGGTGGGCTTTTCCAGTCCTGTTCCTCTGACTAAGGATTGGTCGCTGAAACACATGGGCACAGTTGCCCAAATTCCATGCACAACTGGTAAAGGAGCTGCTGGCGGAAGAAATAGAAGCTTGGTGGCTTCCTGCTGGCTGAGTTTGTGGAATGGATTCACACTGTAGCTGTATGATTGCTAGATCTTAGTCAAGAGAGGCATCACACTGTACCATTCACAAATAATAATTTAGTGGTACACTACAACAGCAGTGTAGTCACACTAAACTCCTCTCTGTGTCAGAATTGTTTGTTCTTCAATTTCTGGGTGTGTTTCAGAATCAAATCTGTCCATTTTAAAGCACTGGCCCACACGAATTCTATACATATGTGTATAAAAATACTTATTTATGTACAGACTACCTGGGATACACCCAATGACAGAACAAGAAATTGGGTTCTCCAGCAAAAAATGGAAGGAGCCGAGACAAATGAGTCAACCTACCCCACGCTGACGGGAGGAGGAGATCTCTCTGCTGCTACTGAAATTCTGGAAAATGTCAGACAAAAGCTGCAAAACGCATCTCCAAAGCTGAAGCAGTTGGCTCGGAAAGCCTCTAGCAGGTTAGACCAGTCTTCACCTACTTGGTTTTGTTAATAGCAACCAGCAAGCTAATATATTGGGTTTTAATCGTAATTCACAGACTGCAGGCCTAACTGATTTTGGAGTTGTTCTAGTTTTATAGTATATGCCATTACTTGAGATAGGCTGATGTAAGACAGGATCACAGAGTATCAAGTGCTGCTGTAAATCTTACATGTTTAATATGGTCCTTTATAAGTTACAGCAAAAATTTTTTTTTTTCCTCTGAAAAGTGATAAGGTTTATTTGGGTATGGTGTGGGTAGATAATTTTAAAACAATTTAGTAATGAAATAATTCACTGTGTAAAGGGACAAATATAGGGATTATTGGTATGGCTCATCCCCCTTGCTTCCCTCAGAAAAAATTAATATTTTATGGTCAAGTGAAACTGATCTTGATTCTTATTTTCTCAGTTACTATCTCCTTAAGAAAAAAAAAATAGCATGGTACCAGGTCCGTGGGAGTTTTGAATCTGTTTTTATTTTGCTGTGATGGTGATTTAATATTAAACATTCATTCTGAAACATTTGGGCAAAGCAAAATGCATTATTGAAATAATCTTGAAAATACCCTAAGATTTTGCTCACACAGATTCAACAAATTTCTGGGAAGCAGAACCACATTTTTAAATGTGCTTCATGTAGAACATCCTTTTCTCAAAATTATTGGAAACTGTTCTATGCAAATTCTTTATAAAATCGAGCCTGAATTTCATTTAGACTCTAATTTCATTTAGAGTCACTGAGCAGTCTTGAAAATGTTGCCATTCTCCAGTAACTATGCTGAAGTGACTTGCTAACGTCCCAGGGTGTGTGGATCAATGGAAAGTCCTGTCAGGCTGGCTCATGGTGTCAGACTATACCTGCTATTGAAACTGTCGCTTTTGTTTCAGATTACAGTTTGAAAAAGCAGATGATCAAGACTTCATTGCAATACAAAATGCTATTGAAGAAGTTATTTTAGAGCTGCAAAAACTGCCTGGATTGTCCTGTCTGGACGAGGTGAGAGTGCAATGTTGTAACTTTGGTGGGAGAGTTTGGATGATGAGCTGTGAGGGGGAAACCAGCTGTTTCACCAGCCAGGAGTTGTTAAGTCTGTACTTATCCAGGTCTGTACTTTATAGAGGAAAATCTGCTCCAGTGAGTCTTCTGATTTGGAGTTGGTGAAGTGTAAAAACCCCTTTCCTTTTATTTTTTCAATTGTAATTACCTTAATAGTGAATTTTAAAATTAAAACTTTTCCAGTTTAATTACAAATTTTTGGATCTCATGGTTTTTTCTTTAAGAAAAGATTTTCCTTTCAGCAGTATTTCTGTAACTGAGGAAACTTTTCTCAGTACTTCCCAATATTAAAATCAACATTTAGTATTTACTGTATTGTGTTGATACAACACATTTACTTAAACTGCCCTGTATTTACCAAAGGAAAGGCAGTCGAAGATTGAGTAGTGTGCACCTGTGTAAAAAATGAAATGAGGTAACCTGTTACAAAGACTTCAGCAATATTTGATTTTAACTGAGCTTGGCTAGGTCCTTACCTGCATTTTAAGCAAGTGTTTTCAATATGATTTGAAAAAAGCTTTGGAGGTTTTCTTTTCCTCTAAGTTAGATAAATCTAAACATAGTAGAAAAGCCTTGCAAATTGTTACAGCTGATACAATTGAGCTTGCCTGAAAATATTCCGCTGTGATATGCGGGATAAGCATAGAAGAGAAAGTCACATTAATCTATAGTTTACATGTACAATTATGTTTTCTTTATATAAGTTATTATGACGTTATTATCTATAAAAGTTTTTCACTGTAAGCCAGTTATTTTCAAGTTGGCAACTTGGATCTAATACAAGTTGTGTTTGGTTTTCTTTCTTCCTTCTAGCTGAAGCTCATGCTACCTCCGGGGACTCCATCTAGCTCATTGACTGAGAGGCTGCTGAGACAGAACGCTGAGCTGACAGGCTTTGTCAGCAGACTGAGTGAAGAAAAGAATAATTTGAGGAACGCTGTTATGAAACTGGAGGAAGAACTGAGAAGATACCAGCACAGACAACCTTCTGGAGACTACGTATGTCTTTAGTGGTGCTGATATAATGATGTATATATAGGCATAAAAGCATCGTTCTTTGTCCTAGTCACCTAAATGGGAGTGATCAAGCTGTCTGTGTTTCTTGGCTTCCCTCTGCAAAGTAAATAGGTGTGAGTTATTCTTGTCCTGTGGTCAATATATCTCGACTCACTCTGTTTACTGTAAACTTTGTGATTTTACCCAGCTTCTTTTTTTTTAATTGCTCTTTTCTTTTAAATTCCATGTGCTTCTCTTTTTGATCTGTATCTCATCACCATGATGAGTAGCAAATAGATCAAGATAGCTTCAGGATCATGAAGCTAGTATGATCCAATGCAGGGGATTTTTTCTGGAGAAGGTATATTTTTCTAGGACATTGATCAGGCTCCTAAATTCACTGCTTCTGAGGTGTTAGGATGCAAGAGTGGCCTCAAATCCAATCAGTGGGTAGTTTTTCTTTCATTATTTTTATGAGCTCTCCACCAAACCAATGACTAGAATGACACAGCTCAAGCGTTTCCAAACTGTGTGGTTCAAATTCAGTTTCTTTCGTCTTCAGTCTTCTAGACGCTCATCGGATGTTGGAATTAATATCGATACTCTTGTTGCCTCTGAGAAGGAAATTTGGAACAGAGAAAAGCTGTCACTGCAGAAATCTTTGAAACAAGCCGATGCGGAGCTCTCCAAGCTGCGAGCAGAGCTCAGGAGCGAAGCTTTCCTCAGAGAACTGGGGTCAGATTCTGAAAATGCTGTTTTAAGGGTAGGAAGACTTTGTTGCCTGCATACTAACTAAAGCTGCTTTTTTCATTTTGATTTGGGCGTATTTTTCATTGTGTTCACTCTGCTTATTCTAAGTAAACAGGTATTAATTCAGTTTCAAAATTTTCATCCTCAGATACCTGACTGTTAGTTTTTCTCCCCAAGAATGATATGTAAGCACCTATGTTGTCCTTTTGTGTGTGCTCTATTTCTTGCTGCTCAGGTGATCGTCAAGTTATGAAGCTACATTCAACAAGTGTGAGCAGTAGTGCAGTCTTCTCCACGATAGCAAGAAATGAATAGTCACAGAAATGCTGTAGGAGTAATGATGTCAAAAGTCATAGAACTGTGATAATTCTTGGAGCTTATGGGGCCTTTTTTCTTTTTCTTGTTGTAGAGGGTTTATGGCAAATACCTACGGGCAGAGAGCTTTCGGAAAGCTCTCATATATCAGAAAAAATATTTGCTGCTGTTACTAGGCGGATTCCAGGAGTGCGAAGAAGCCACGCTGGCCCTCATTGCACGAATGGGTGGACAGCCTTCCTACACAGACCTCGAAATCATCACACATCATTCAAAGGGTTTTACAAGATTTCGCTCTGCAGTCAGAGTGTCCATTGCAATTTCAAGGTAAACTGGAGGAAGTTAGATTTCGAACAGATAAGACTGTGCAGTTTAATGTACACTTTTCTAGCTCTCTAGTGGAATCTAGAAATTCTCATGTTCCATCCTGTTTAAATTACACATTTTTGGTGGTCATGAATATAGTAGATACTGTATAGGGTGACAAGTTGAGCAGAGCATAGGTAAAATCTGTAATAGGAATAAGCAGTCTGACTGTAGTTGAAAATGGCTGTGTATTTGATAATCAATCAAAGATGGAGTGTATTGGATAAAGTCATAATATTAGAAAAAAAATTACTAGCAATTCTAGGTTATGCAGTTATTTACAAAGGTATTTTCTGCAACTTAATTTCCTTTAAAGGCTAAATTCTTACATGCAAGTACAGATTTATGAACCAATTTTATCCATCTGGGTAGTCCTTTGAATTCACAAGACTTTAGGTCTCAGAGTGAGGATGAATAGGAATAGATGAGGAAGAAAAGTGAAGGTTATTACTGCATAGTACTGCCATGTTGCTAGCGAACCTTCTTCACAAAAGTTTGAACCCCCAGGCACTTCTGCTTGCTATTGATCTGAGCCTTGTGTGTATTATAAATTCAAGGAACTATTCATATACCTGTTGTAAGTAAGGTTTTTACTCATAGCGCTCCGCGGTCTCAATTTTGGGGATGCGACAGGGCAAAAAGTCTATTTAGTATGATTTTAAAATGCTGATGCCCTGTTGCTTAGGTGCTTGAGCCATGTGCTGTCCACTTGGACTTATGCAGCACCTCTGGAATCACTGGGATTGCAGAGATGAAGCTGAAAGCAGATTTGGACAAAAGATGTTTTTCTTAGGGATGTGTATAAGAATGTTTTCTACTTGATCTTCAGGTTTTAGACGCCCATCCATTAATTTTGCTTGGTGTCCAAGAAATTCTTATGCCTGCTAGAATACAACAAGCAGTTTATTTTTAGCAGACTATTTCATTTATCCTGAAGTATTCTTTTTTTTTTTAAATTTGAAATGCAGAATGAAGTTCCTGGTCCGTCGATGGCACAGAGTTACAGGTTCTGGTATACTAAGTATCAATAGGGATGTCTTTAGCCAGAACACAGGTAAATCATAGTAATGACTGGAAAAACGGTATTCACAAGTCACACCACTGCTAAATGGAGATGGTTTTTAATTTGTATTTTCCTCATGTGGAATGAACAGGGTGCTGCTCCCCTCCCTTTTGCTATAATTGCTTGGATTAACCTATTTCTCAGGTTTCTGAGAGTTTCCATGCTTAGCACAGACAGGAATTTATTTGCTTTCTCTTCAATCTTGTTTTGCTCCGTTGTGGGTGGGATTTAAAAAAATATGGCAACTTGCCCTATGGAGAGTGTTTGTAAACACAATTTTAGCAGCGTCACTGGGTTCTCTTAAGAGATCTGCACCCCCGTCTCTGAGAGGGGATGCTGAGGACAAGGACGGACAGAGGAATTGTAGCAACTACAGGTCCCCCACAGTGGCAACAGAGCCTATTGACCAGCCCTCTCTGGTCTTTTCCTCAGAACAAAAGCCTGTCATTCTTTTGTTATAGCTTAAAGTTTGGGAAATCTGGTTTTCTGTTTGCTTTTTGGTAGGAGCCTAGGGAGAATCAGAAGCTTTTTTATTAATTCCTGGCTATCTAGGTCTGCACTAAAACCTTGTCCTGCTCAGTCTGTGAGAGTTCTCTTATTGAGAGAATCATCAGTGAGGCCAGGATTTTACCTCTGGTTTTCTCTGAAGCAGTCTGAAAGTGGTCTACATTTGTTAAACACCATTTTTGTGATATGCAAACAGAAAACTCACATTTGATATTCCCAGTAAAGTGCAAAAGGTTTCAGTTTTCAAGACATTGCTTTTTATATTTCTAGGTAATGAATTACGGCCTGATTCATTCTCTGGTGGCATGGATCTTTATGGAGAACAAAGGCATTCCTATAGATCCAGGTCAGACATGGAATCTCCTAGATCTCCTCTAAACTTTCAACATAAGTACGTTTTATTTTAGATTATTATTCTCTGTCAGAACACTGTTTAACTAAATGAATGCATCAGTGCTTCCTGCTAAGGTTTGTAATCTTTGATGCCGTAAGATTTTTTACTTTTTTTGTAAGGATACATAACAAATTACATCTCAGGCCTTCAGTGTGCGTTTACTCATCGCCTGATCAAGGCCAAAGCTTGCAGACTTCTGCTGTCTGATTTATGTCATGTTCTTGGAAGTGGTGATAGATGACTGGACGGAGCTATGTTTACCTATCTCTGTAGAGCCTAGGCTTTGGGACTAAGCAAACCTCTGCTGCCTGTCCACCTTTCTGGTGGGCAGCCCGGTGTGGTGTGGGGAGGGGCTGCCTCAGGTGCCCTCAGCTGAAGGAAAGGAAAAGCAAGGCCAGGGAAAAGCAGGGCCAGGGAAAAGCTTGCCGTGGCTGGGGAGGGTCATCCTGTTACTGTGGGCTGGGGGGAATTACTGTGGCCTTGTGGCCAGAGCGTGGGTGGGAGCTGCTTGGTAGCTCTGCCATTTGTTCTTGATTAAACCCCTTTGGACGGCTGTACTAAGCCGTGATACCAGAGGTATCAGTGAATTGGATGCCAGTGAAACCAGGTATTTTTCACCAAAGGCAAGGTTTTTAGGAGTGCCATCAGCCTTTGATGACTTCATACAGAGTTGTGGGCTCTGAGCTTTACTGAATATCAGATTCTTGCCATTTTGGATCTTTACTTTTATATAAACCACCTCAACATTTGTAATCTGAGTTTGTGGCGACCGTAACAGTTTACATGGAAAAAATGTTTCATCTATTTTAGCCACTTTCAATTTTTACTTATAGAGTAACGAAGAGAGACAGAATCCTGTAAAAATGGCTGTGTCCTTGTTCACACAAGCAGCTTAGTAGAAAAGCAAACTTGAATCAACCACGGCTTCTGCTGCAGTCTCAGTAGGAATTTGCTGGTCAGTCTTTGTCCCAAAGCAAGGCAGCAACAAACCAGGTGCAGTAAAAAGAAAAGGCAACTGGGAAAAGTGGTTTCTCTGGGGGAGGCAGTATGATGGCTTGGGCAATAAATGGCAGGGAGGTTAAATGGCTATGATGTGCTGGCTACCACAAGGGTAAGTTACAGGACATGCAGTCAGTAAGGTATCCCTACTTAGAGTATTTTGCTGTGTCTGCTGATACTTTCATTTTATTTGAAATTTTGCTTTTTAAAAACATTTGTGTTCTTCTGCCCCTAGGTTCCACGGTATGCATGCTGATTTAAACCCAGTCTCTTTCGCCTGTTCTCAACTGCAGAACTATGATCCTGAAAGAGCTTTAACAGATTACATCCATCGGCTGGAGGCACTACAAAGGCGACTTGGCAGCGTGCAGTCAGGTAAGGGCTCAGGCAGTCCTCCCCGTCACTCCTGGGTAGCACAAGGCACGGTTCCAAGTTAGAAAGTGTGTGCTGGTTCTCTGAGATACGTAACAAACATCTTTGATTTTAGGCATTTTCAGCCTTAAACAAGAGGCTATTCTGAGCTGTAGCAAAAAGCTCGTTAAAAAGAAAATTGTAAAATTCTTTGCAGGGAGACACACAAGTGTGCTTTAATGACAGATTTTCAGTTTATTGGTACCACTTTAACTCTCCCTGATCTCTAATAAATGTGCAGCAAGGATTCAGTTGGCATCTTACTAAGATTTTAAGCTGGATGGAGAAAAATGTACCCCAAAGATTGGGGTATGGGAGTACAAGGGGAATTTCTTCTCCTGCCACTTTGATTACAGAAGTTACAGCCTTTTTGTCCCATAGATAATGGTAATTTTTGTGCTGTAAAAGGAATACGTCAAGAAAATTGTCAGATCAATGGGACTTAATTTATCAAACTTGATGTGGGGATGATTTTTGCAGTTACTGTGTTAAAGTCTTAACTTCAGTATAAAATCCATCATTTGAGGAAGTTTTGTCCTTAAAAGATTTCCCATGTAAAATCTTTCACGCTTATTCAGCTGAATAACATGTCATTGGTGAATTCTCATCTACTTATTCCAGGTAATCTTGATGAAAATCTTTCTCCGTCTTACAGGTTCGACTTCATACACTCAGTTGCACGCGGGTATGAGAAGATAATAATACCCTTCCAACATCTCCACCACTGGCAGTGATGTTAATGGATTGCCTTCTGTAAATCTGTGCTCTTTCTGTGCTTTTGTATAATGTGTATATTGTGGGACCAATATGAACACAGCTATACGAATGTATACAGTTCCATCCTGACACACCCACGCAGACTGGGATTTATGTATATAGGCCCTTTGTGTTCATGAAAAAAAAAAAACAAAACCAAAAAAACCCCACCATTAAATGACATGTATATTTGTGGAATGCTAATTTAAATGATTAACTTATGAAGTGTGTATTTATCAGAAGGGTGCAAAGATGATACCTGTGTATTAATGAAATTGAGCTACATTCAGCAAAGTTTACTTGCACTTTTTCTGTCAAGGCTACTGAAGTTACATGACTCGTAATATTTGCTACTGGCAGTGCAGACAGAATATCACTCGTAGAGACCTATTTTTGTAATGGTAGAAGTTTTGAATTTTATGGGTATTTTGTCAAAGTACTGAAATAAAGATGACTTCATGCTTTTAACTGTGTTCAAGAACCACTCCCATATTCACACTGAAAAGGTTGCTCCTACCTGCGCTCCTGCTCGTGGTGGCTGCAGCTTTACTTTTCAGATTCCAAAACAGTGCTACTAATGAGAAGAGAGGACAGGTACAAGCTTGCTTTCTGAAGACCCTGGTCACATCTGGCAGGGCTGGCAGGGAAGATACTGCGCTCCCTCAGTTGCTGTGACCGATACAAACGCAAGGTTTTATAACAGTTATAGCCGAGCTTAGAACAGGAAGGATGGGGCAAAGCCCTTGCTCCAGTAAGCACTGATGAAGGCGGGGAGCTCTATGTATGACCAACTTCATACTTGAAAGAAAGAAAGGAGTTTATTACACATTTACTTAGAAAAGCTTTTCAGAATTGACAGGGTTGAGCACAGAAAACTTCCACAGAGGCTTGTTTATAAATTTAATTCAAAATTCCTGTGAGCCAAAGCTCACTACCATTTATCATCACCACTCTTGAACCAAACACCATTTGACAGTCGGGCATGAGTCAGTACAAAGGGGGACCACATTCAGCTATTTCACTTAATTTGTGACCATTTTATACACGAACATGTTATTTACAAAACTAATGTTGTTTTATCATCACATTGTTACTTTCACGCTTACATCAAGCTTCCAGAGCTCATTACTTTCAGAAGTTTTTTTTAGAAAATTATTTGTTGCTTTCTGAACCTAAGCATTTTGCAACTGCTTCAAGTTAGACATTTAAGTCATTTATTCTTAGAAAAGACATCTTTGTGAACATTTTGTAGTCTCCCTACCATCTGCTGTACAGTAACATTTTTTTAAATAAGTACGTGGGCACTTCCAAGAAGCAGCCAAGACCACACGTAGTCCGCTTGCGACAGAATGACACGTATCAAAGGTGGGGCACCACCAAGCACATTCCCCCTCCGTGCCTGTTCCCTGATGGATTTACTGTAATTGGATACAGAAGTAAGGTACACAGTAAGTAAGTTACCCCTGGTTATCTGGGGAAAAGTAATCTTCAATTATTTCTCAAAAGCAAAGAGTTCTATTTATAGAAATGACTTATTTCTTCACCTTAAGTTGGCATGCACCTTAAAAGTGTTACACCAATAGAAAACACACTTTTTCTTTAAAAATGCAATGAGAAATTTGTAGAACAAGCAGTTATACACAGCAGCATTAAATGGTGCGGGCAAACAAAACAGATGCATTTGGTAGATTATTGTTGCTTTCCTAAAAGTAGATGCAACAGCTTCCATTTGCCACTCATTTTGTCACAATTTTATTCAAAAGTTAGTTTACACAACTTAAATAATAAGGTTTTAGCTCCAGAATTTACAGTGACCTCCTCTTATATCTGATAACGGGGTTATTAGGTGTGTGTATCATTGTTGTATAATTTATAGTCGGAAAATAGTCATTGATGAGATCAAATTCATACAAACGAAGCAAAGTAGACCAAATAGTCTTAATCTGAACATAAGCAAAGTTTTCTCCAATGCAGCGATGACGGCCTAGAAGGAAAGCCACAAAAAGCAGTTAGAATACTTAGTTATGAAATCACCTTTGACAACAAGCTAACTGTAAAAATTTTATGCGGAGAGTAATTGCTACTCTCCTTTCTAAACAAGGTGAGGCTCTGATGCTGCACATACACCACGATGTAACTCCATCAAAGTCTTGTTTCTATAAGCTGTCTCTGCATAAAACAGGCTGAGTAATTTGGATGAGATTGTGGTGTTCTGTCCTCAGCAGAAAGTGTTAATTTATGTATCACCAAAGAAGCATTTGCAACACTCAGAAAAGATATCAGCTATGACCATATTGTGGTGATATTTGCAAACTGTTTTGGCTGTTAGGACTCTATGCAGAGTTTTGCTCTGCCTTAAACTGACTATGTATTACCAGGTTTTTACCTTGACTTAAAAAGCCTTTAATCAAGTATCACACGTGCTAACCTAAAGATTTGTTTTGATTGCTACTCCAAATGATACACACTAATGCAAAACTATCGACTTCATTCTTTTAACAGCACTTTCACTGTAAGAAAACTTTCAGGCAGCAATAGAAAGAAAAAAATATATCCTCAGATGCTACAGCGTGGGGAGGTGCTGTATGAGACAACCAACGACCAGTATGAGCCCCTCCAGTAGACAATCACTCAGGAAGGCGCTGCCTTTTCTTACTCACCAGCACCAAATGGAACATATGCAAATTTCTCTCCAGCTGCTGGGTTATCTTGGAGGTACCGGTCAGGCTTGAAGTCTAGAGCGTCTTTCCAGGTGTCCCTGAGTCTGTGGTTAACAGTGGGAGATACACAGACCTGATGGCCGGGGGGAATATTATATCCAGCAACAGTCTACAAGACAAGACCCCACACAACACAAAATTTCTCCATTTTTCTTTTTAAAGCGTTACCTGAAGTGCTATATCATGAGGCTTGAATTTCAACAGATATTTTGGCTAAGCTAATTTAAAATCAATGCAGCCTAATACTTTATTGTTTTAATTGTACAGGGCACAATGTTCAAGTAGTTGCAGGAACCTTTCAGCTGCTTTAACAAGGCTGGCAATTCTACAGAAAGAATTTTTAAAAAATGAATTAACTTGAAATTTGTTGAAAGCATTTGTCATGGGAGGGACAATCTTTTAATACTTTCTGTCTTATTTGTACAAACAGCAAGTTTTCTTTCAGATTTACCTAGCTTGTCTTGTATTAAGTGCAAGCAGAATTTTTCCAAGATAGCTATTAAAAATACCTGGCAAACAAAAAAAATCTTTACATGGTATCACCAAACTAAGAACTCAAGTGAGACTGATAACTAACAGAAAGGGTCAGTTTTGCTGAGTAAGACTGCAAGAGGCTGTTACTAGGTCCCTCAGAGCCTTCACTTCTCCAGGCTCAACAAACCCTGTTCCCTCAGCCTCTCCTCACAGGACAAGCGCTGCAACCCCATACCATCTTGGTGGCCCTCTGCTTGCTTCACTTCATCATAATCTTGATTGCTGGAGGCCAGAGGGGTCCAAAACTGGACACAAATAATGCCAGATGAAGGTAACACTATCAAGTTCAAGGTATTAACTGCTTTTCTCAATCAACACCGGCTACACTCCCACTGATACAACCCAGCATACCATCAGCTTTCATCCCTGCCAGCAAACACGTCTCACTTGTGTTTTTCCTTCTGCCAACCAGGACACCCCCTGCCCAGCCTTTTCCAGTCCTGTTCTACTAAAGTGAAGGTAGCTCCAACAAGTGTACTCACTTGGGGAGTTCTGGCCATTCTCATCATGGTCATTATAGGAGGTCTAAGCCTTAAAGTTTCTTTTAGACAGCGATCCAGCAAACTGAGATCCTTGAGCTGAAAATACAGAGAAAATGATATATCAAAATATAGACAAGTTTATTCAACACAAACAAAATGGTATTTTACACAATTTAAAAATAAATTAAAAAAAAAAATCAAAGGTAAGCAGCTCATATTTACATGTACTTCATTAGCTACCCTGATAGTTTTTTTTTTTCTTTCATTTGATTCAATTAAGAAGGAAAAAATCTCTGAGCAGTGCAATCAATTATGACTAGTTTCTTACTAATCCTAATCTGTCTCACGAGTGTTTTTGATGCCTAATTAAAGAACAAGGTCACACTGCATCCCTTTCCTCAGTGGGAATATGAGGACCTTCCTCCTCTACAGAACTATCATTCCTTCAACAGAAATTGTAGGAACTGTAATTTCCTTAATCAACACTGATTAAAAAAATAGTAGCAGTTGAAAATTTACTTGGAGAGGAGGAGATGGAGGAGATATATTGGCAGTGTTATCACAGAGTGACTGTGCCAGATTATTATTCTAACACAAAGCATATGACTATATTTCACTTTTGTTTGTTGGTTTTGGTTTCTGGTTTTGTTTTTTAATAAGCATCTAAAAGTATATAGGAATAATGTAACATACAAACCTGGTCATAAGTTAATGGTGGCAAGTCATCCCCACAAACTGCTTTTTGTTCTGCATAGCACTGTTCCTGTATTGATTTGTCTCTGGCTATGAAGAAGCCAAGCCAGGCACTGGTGGTGGAGGAAGTGTGCTGCCCCGCTAGGAGCAACCCGATAAGCATTCCAGCAATTTCATCATCTGTCAGTGGACGGCCATCCCTAGGTTGAAGGGTGTTAGGTTAGAGCTTCATTTGATCAGGTTTCCAGTTATGGTAGTATTTACAGATTCTTCTAATGTACTTCTTTCTCCTTCTTCTCTTTTGTTGCCTACTCTAAACAGAGCAGCAAAAGATCAAGGGGTAGGAGAAGGGAGAACAGAGGGAGAGAGACTCTCTAGGAGCCTAAAGAACATCATTACTGAAAGCCAGCAAAGTCAAAGGAAGCAACCTTGTGACCACTGATGAAAATCTCAGATTCTAAATAACAATTTACAAGTAAAGTTTTTAAGCTGTTTTTAAGAATACAGCTTGGACCAATTGCTGGCAGCAAAAACAATTCAGAACATGTGGGAATATTTCTTATTTTTTGGTAGATAGTTTTAACTAAAGAGCTCAAAGCTAAAATAAAACATCTATAAATGACAATTCTTTAAACCCTTTGCTTACTTGTATGAAGCATCAAGTAGAGTTTGGAGAACGTCATCTTCCTTTTCCTCAGACTTTCGACGTTTCTGTATAACCTTGTAGAAAATATTCTTTATTTCTTTGTGTGCTCGATCTCGACGTCTGCAATTCAAAACACTTCTATTAGCAACTTTGTATAAAGTAACACATAAAATGCTTATGAGGATTTATTGGGACGTCTAGAATAGCTTACAAACAAGAAATGGGGTGGGGGGGAATCCAAACAACAAAGACGTTTAGATAAAATGCTTAAGTTGCTTCATCTGTTATTTCTCGTACCTGAAGCTCGGCAGAGGTAGCCAACCTGGCAGAAGCCAGGCAGCGTGAGTAAAACCCCCATCCAAATCGGCATACAGCTGAGCCACCTTCTCATTCAGTAAGCTTCTTATTTCTTTCCCATGTAAGCAATGACTTGCTGTCAAAATGATAAGTTCTGAAAGGGCTTCAAACAGGTCTGAGGAAAGATTTGAAAAATGTTACTGAAGATGCATTTCAGGCGAGATGTTATGTTTTACAGGTTATTCTTTATTTTTATTTTGTAGAGGAGAAAAATAAGTAACTGGACACATTAGTAATTTTAAAGAGAGTTTTAGATTGTTTTACTAGAAGAACAAAGCATCTAATTTTGAATTTCTCAGTGCCTATCAGGTCTCTCTTCAAACAACTTTTTAATTAGACTAGTGATTTCAATAGCTTTTTTCTAAGGTATTTCTTTCTGGCAATTTTTCTAGGAGAGCTAGTAATCCTTCCAAAGTAAGACATGCAGCACAAGCTCAGTCCTTAATAAATACGAAATAAGTCGTACAAAAACTTAACCTTGAAATCCAAATCCATGGGAAACCAGTTAGTTTTGCTGCTCGCTGAA
>NW_009222197.1:0-30851 GCF_000690835.1 Fulmarus glacialis | reverse complement strand
GGGCCGTGAACCAAGCTGTCCCCGCAGCACCATCTATTGGGGAGTTTACCTGTTGCCTTCATCTGAAGCACGCTTTCTATTTATTTGGTTATTGCCCTAAGCTTCCCCGGGATTGGTGCCCGACCCGGCCATTATCTCCCAGTAATTAATCTTTAACAAAGCAAATAATACCCATAATAAAACATGACGTAACTAAGATTCCCTGTATGCACAGAAATGGTGCTGATGGCATTTCTGTACAATGCAGCCGCACCTTCCTGCAAGGGGACAGGTCATCAAAGCGATTTGGAAAGGCGCTGCCCTTCGTTGACTCACGCTCCGGCACTTCGTCTGGGAAAGGCTCTGCGATTATTGTGACAAACTGCGCCCGGCACAGCGCAGTATGCTGAGTACTGCCTTGGTGTGAAGAGCACATGTAAGCGCTTTGTAGCAGACCGTGTGCTTTGCATGGTGAAATAGTGCTCAGCATGATTTTTGGCTGATTAATTGTAACTCACTTCTGGATTGCACTTTGTCTTCCTGTGTTTCTGGTAAAACAGTAGGGTCTTATTTGCTCTTTTTACAAGAATGTTAGAGGAAAAGCACTTTAGTTGCATAAAAGTTTGGAAAGGGAGAAGGTAATACTCTCTCATTTTTAAAGACAAAACTCTTCCTAAATAGGCCAGAAGTAAAATGTTCTGAAATTATAAATTTGGCTTGGGCGCACACCTTTTAGAGTACAATAATCTTTGCTTGGTTTGAAAAGTGCATGCTGGGTTTTAATAAAGATTATTGGATTATTGGAAAACTGCACAGAACTTGTCAGCAACGCGTTTTCTCAAGTATACAAGCACCGCCGAGTATACAAACAAAGTGCACGCAAGTACATGCAGATAATGAAACGGGCACTTTGTCCGAAGAAGTTAAAGCTTCCCTGGTGCAGCTGGTAAAACTTGGAACAAAAGCAAAACTGCTGGGAAAGGAGTTTCCTGGCAGCACAGATTTCATAGGTTCAGGACCAATGGGCGCCCATGGAGTAATCAAGCTCTGTGGGCGCTGTGACCCTGGAGTAACGGCTGTGGGTCACTCTTTTGGCCCTCGTGTTGTTGAAGGACGGTGGGGACGGGCCCTGTTTCTGTTCTAGAGGAAGGCAGGTGTTTTGAGAGGACGGGCTGTCTTGTGTGCTTGGCTGTGCTCCATTGCTTTAAGACATTTCTCACTGAGGATCTCTTGGCTGCTAGTGGCTACTGACCTATTTGTAACCTGTGTTTCAGAGAAGTTTTATTTTGAGTACGGTAAGTGGAGAGTTGCAGGGACATCGGTGTTGATCTTCCCCCTCCCACAAAGGAGGCACCTTCAGTCAAGCTTTGGGCTATCTAATGGTGTTGGATTATCCTTAGCTAATGTAATAGTGTCCTGCTGTTAAGGGCAATAACCAAATCCCCTACTGACTGTCGGAACTTTCAGCAGCTTTGGTAGGAATAACTGCCAGGTGTCAGCGATAAGGCTGTGGTCCTTGGCAGGACTTTAGGGTACTGTCCATGAGATACTGGGCTAATTCCTGGAAAAGAAGGATTTTATAGAGGGGTTGTAGGTATTTGTTCATCTAAATGGGTTAGGATGCTGCTGCTCGCCATGTGTCTTTCTCAAAACACAGTGTGAATATTGGGTTGCAGATGGCAGTCAGCCAGAAGTATAAATTAGAAAGACTACTGGGTACAGCCAAGCGCAACTCTCTACCTCCTTTGCAGTTGTCTCTTTCTCAATAGCTATCTCGGTTACCAGATGGTTCAGATAGGGTTTATTTCTTTTTGTTTGTTTGTTTTCAAACAGTTGTATACAAGTTGCAGAGAACAGTAATGTGCAGGGACAAAGAATTTGCACATTACACAGGGAGTAAATTTTAGGTAGTCATCCAAGCAGAAAAGTGAAGATTTTGCAGAATAATTGTTAGGCAAAAACATCTCAGCTCAAATTTAGTGATCAGTTTATGGATCTTTAGTTTTCTTTTACACAAAATGAATTATTTTTTACTTCATTAACGATTAAGTAAAAACTGAGTAGTGACTGCAGGAGTTGGTCTGAGTGACAGAGTTCATGGGATAATCTTATTAAGTGGAATTTTTCACATGTTTAGGTTAACCCACAGAATCTGTGGTAGAGGAAGTAAAAACGCTGTTGAATGAGTGCCACCAAGTGTCCTCCTGCTGTATGTGAAAGCCCAAATCTTCTCCCAAAGGAGAAACACAACATTGCACCACAAAGTTTTGTAACTTTGAGATGGACATCACAGAGATGGCAAATTCTGTTAGGATGAGAGAATTTATAATTAAAATCCCACTGAAGTGCAACAGGGATCTCTGGAGATCTGATAAAGGTGAAATGTCTGTGGTAGCAGCAGAAATACAGACATAACCCTGGTTATCCGTTGTCGTGGTTTAACCTGGCAGGCAGCCAAATACCACGCAGCCGCTCACTCACTCCCCCCGCCGATGGGATGGGGAGAGAATCGGAAGGGTAAGAGTGAGAAAAACTCGTGGGCTGAGATAAAGACAGTTTAATAGAACAGAAAAGAGAAAATAATAATAATAATGACAGAATATACAAAATGAGTGATGCACAATGCAGTTGCTCACCACCCGTGCTGACCGATAACCAAGTAGCGATCGGTACTTCCTGGATCACGCCTACCATTCATATACTGAGCATGACGTCACATGGTATGGAATACCCCATTGGCCAGCTGGGCTGGCTGTCCTGATTATGTTCCGTCCCATCTGGTGTACCTAGCTCAGTCAGTAGGCATGGGAGCTGTCCTTGGACTAGGAGGGCACTTAGCAACATCTGAAAACATCAGTGTGTTATCAACATTCTCCTCATACTAAATCCAAAACATGGCACTAGGAAGAAATTTAACCCCATCCCAGCGGAAACCAGGACATCCACCCAGTTCTTCTGTCTGTTCCATCTGGTGTTTCCTCTGAGTGACTGGTGCTACTCGACGTTGACACTGCGTTACCTGTGGCTGTGCTGCGTTATGCCAGATGATGGTATGATATACCTGATCTTCCTTTAGCAGGGCTGGTATGTGTCACAGGACTTCCTAACAGGTGACATAAGTTACAGATTTGGCAATTAACATCTCCATTTTGGCCCTCCTTTTGCTCCTGTTGATCCCAATGCCAACCTTATCAATGGATGCAGTGGGGGCATGGCCAAGACTGGGTGTGTATAAAGAGCAGAGTTTCAACAAACAAAACAAAGCGTTCTAAATGTCCTCCAAGAGGGTTTCATCTTGGTCTTACAACTTGCTGAAATTCGGATGGTTCAAGCAATGGATGCCCAAGTGTGCCAAAACTCCAGTTGCATTTCTCTATGCTGGAAGCTGGGGCAAAAGAGAGATGCCAGAAAGCCATTTTACGTTGTACGCCGAAATAACTGCCCCTTGTCATGTTGGAGTTCATTGCCTGAATTTCCACACTGCAGCTAGAGACTGTGTCTAAAGCAGCTAGACGAAGAGTTTGAAGGAGATTTTTCCTGTGGTGAGTGGCAAACCAGTCACCTCTCCTCGGCAATATGAAGTGCCTTTTGTACTGGTGAAACAACAGAAGGGGAGTAGACTAGGACAAGTGCCTAGCCAAAGAGACTGTTTATTGCACGGTTCTGGTAATGTGCTTATTTGGAGATGACAGAAATATTTTAGGTACTAAAATGTGCTGAAGCCTGCATGTAGAATTTTAACATTTTTTACTGGAATATATTTATATATAGATAAACTGATCAGTGCCATGGTACATGGCACCCATTAAACTCGGAGGAGTGCCAGGGAACAAAAAGGAGTACATTGCGGGGACTCTGGGCAACAAGCAAGCAGCAGACTTGCTCTGTTTAATCAGCAGCCCATTGTATGTCTCAGGGCCTTTCCACAGGAGTTAATGGGTGAACAGACTCTTGCTGGCACAAATTTTCCATTGTAGCGCTCTCTGTTCTGCTCTGTTTTACTGTTTCGCTATAAATTAACTTAAAACAGTCAGGTTTACCGCTGTCTGAGCATACTGTGAAAAACCTCACTTTTGAAACAGTGCATAACTCTTCTTTGCATGATGAGGGGTGGAACTGGAAAGTACAGAAACAGGAATCAACGTAGTGGCCTTGAGCTATTTGGAAGGACTTTCACGTTTTGTATGGGTGATGTATATTTTGTGTGACCTACGGTATCCAAAGGGGCCGACGCTCAAAACATTTGGTCTCACAACATGTAAAATACATGCTATTGATTTGGTATTTACCAGTGTGCAGGGCTTTCTAAGCACCACTGTGTGGTGTGGTAGATAACTAAGCTGCCCTCTGCGTGTGGGTAGGTAAGGCGAGGTGCTAGAAGCATATGGGCAACGTGAGAAGTACCTCTGTAGACTCAGATAAATGTCTAAGCTTTGGTTTAGACAAAATTAACCTTCTACACAGAACAATAAGGAAGTAGCAGTCCTTTCCCTCTTGTGTCCTTGCCAAGCACAATAGATACAGTTATCAGTATTCTTGCCAGTAATTCAGCTATTATCTCAGTTTAAAAGCATTTCATTGTTTCAAGGACAGTTTTTAATATACTGGAGAATATTCCTATCAGGCTGTGGTATCTGGGCACAATCTCACCATTCATACCAGAGGAAAAATAATAGCTGCTTCTCTGAAATGGCCAACCTTACTACAGCTTTAGAAGCACTCTTTGGGGAGCTGAATAGAAGGAAATGGCAAACTGAAAAGGGTTGCTAAGAAACAATTTCAGATGCTTCCAGATTTTATGAAGAAAAGGACACACCCACAAAACCAGAGTAATCATTTCCAAAAGGAAACGATCAGATAGCTATTCTTCTATTAGCCAACAATACTAGTTTACTAAATAAGGAAATGATAAGGAAATAAGAGCTTTGGGACCCAATATAATTAAAAAACATGAATGGGGAGGCTCTGCTGAGGAAAAGCTTTGCAGAGGGCCTGAACTTCCAGTAAAGCTTCCACTTTAATAGCCTTGGTGGAGAATCACTTAAACGAGTTGCACAGTTGATTGCACATGTTGCATTGGTGACCATTAGGTGGAAAACCCACAGTAATGGTCTACTTTGATGCAAGTAGAGCTCGTGCTGTCGTGACAACTGATGTGTGATATGTGCAGACCCGCCCTGCAAGGCAGTCCCACGCTCCCCATCAGTTATCCATAGCAAAAGATGTTCTCAGGTTCCAGTTTTTGGCTATTAAATAGGTATAAGAGAACAACCTTACAGCTGTAGCTGGTCCCAGGTACATTCTTCCCTAATGCACACAGCTTCAGGTGTTTGGTTTTCTGTGTTACCTACCAGCATTTCTTCATGTTCCTACACAGCTTAGCTGGCTGTTGATGGTTTTACTGATGGTTTGGTTTTCCTTTGTTTCTTAGACTTTTAACGATGGGGGTTTTCTCATCCAATGTATGAAGGACTACTTTCATATATCTTAATATCTGGCTACAACAGGTCAGAAATTATACAAACTGGTTGATTAATAGCTGATGCCCAAGTAAGTTGTTGTTTTTTTTTTTTAATATGAAATCTTGCACTCATTACAGCTTGCTACAAGAAACATTACCTGTGAACAAGTAAATGAACCAAAAAGCAGATCACAATTTAGCAGAGTAGAAAGCCACGGAATACCTCTCAAAATGAAATGACCAGTATATTTTTGGTCTTGGAACAAACTATGGTTACTTTAGTTTTTATTTAATTAAGTAACACAGGAATATATTGATATCGTGACTCTATTCTCCCATGTTCTTCTTAATGTAATTACACCTTTATACATCTTTGTCTTTGTCAAATCTTTTGTTGTTTACAATACCAAGTAGTATATGTTTCATATTACACAGAATTATGTCAAAATGTAAAAATAATTTTAAATAGTTATGTGACACAGAGTTTCTCTCCTCCAACAATTAAAAAATTTCCATTTTTAACTAACAGCAACAACAAAAAATTACATACGATGTTTATTTGGTTGAGGACAGCTTTATTAACACCGTGCTAATTGATGCTTAATCCAACTTCTTTTGAAGTATTTCAAGTTAAAGGCATTTGGAATGGACTGTGAAATACTCGTTCACATGTAGGAAGATAGTTATTTTGACTTCCTTTTATTCAAAAGTTGATTGGACCTCCCTTTCACTGTAGGGTGAAAAAAGTTGGCATTCTTCAAAGAGTAGTTTCCTTTTATTAAAATCGTCTGCAGTCAGAGAAACAAGCTTTCATTGTGCTTTACGCTATCTGAGTCATGTGCTCAATGGATGATTGATCCACGCTTAGTCAAGCCTGGACACGGTAAACTACAAAAGCAACACGATGAATGGAAGCTGAAATGTATTTCAAAACATAGTTCCTTCTTTATGATCAAAATGAAGGAAAATGTTTCACCGGGATCTCAAATCCAGGATAAAACTACCAAGTTAAACATGACAAAATTTAATTTAAGGTTATATTCCAACTGCCATGTAGACATCGAAGAGAAAAGTCAAACAAAAAAAAGAGATTGCCAAGCGGACAATGCTACACTCAAGTAGCAAGTGAGCCTTTTGGATCTCAACATTCCTCAAGCATCTTGGAAAATCAACAGACAAGTGACAGTTTCTGACCATGTTCCTGCACTAAACTGACTCTCCTCCTACCATCTACCTCAGTCCAGATCTTTGGGGACAGTGTCCAGAAGGAAGAAGGGAGTTCTGCCTCCTTGAATGTCAAGTTCTCCACTGCTGTGATTTCTTCCTATCTTTGGTCTTCTTCTGCTTTAATTATCTTTGCCTTTAATTTTTAAGAAACAGCACCTGGAGATATGACCATATTCTTCTTCCTTTAGATGTTTTTTTTTCCAGCTACTAACTTCATATCTCATACTCCTTCACAAGGTGATTACCTGCATTTACATGTAGAAATGGGATCAATGTATAGTGAGTACACTTGCATAATTAATTATCTTTCCTCTCCTTCAGTCCCATGTGTGTCCTTGTAGTTTTGGACTATAGGCTCTCTGGGGTAATTCCTTTCCTAGAAAGTTAGGCAACATGATCTTGACTAGGTTGTTAAACATAATGGCACAATAAATAACGAATAATTAATAGCTTTTTTCCTATAGTAGCAAAGGTGGATTTCAGTGATGACGATTACTTGAGGTAGGGACAACAATATTTTACAAAGTTACTATCAGACAGTAACGCCTTGTGATCAATGTCCCCAGGAGATGGCAGTTTCAGAGGTGCCCAAGGCAGAAACCCAATGGTTTCTTTAAAATATTTCTTCTGGTTGACGAATGCTAGTGGCCTAGTACTGAGACACGTGCCTCTTACCATCTGTCGTGTACGACTTGGATGTGCTTGTTGTTAGGTTATGTGATCAATTATGCGATTATGTGTGGCTCCTCAGCCTGACAGAGTAGCCCCGCGTGCTGCCGGAAGCGGGGGGGGAGCCCCAACAACCCCGTGAGAGACCCGAGCCCCTGCCCCGTGTCCCCTGGGCTGCTCCAGGAGCCAACTGCTGGAGGGATCCATATGGTGCACATATTTGTACGTGTTGCCCACTAACAGACCATCATCCTGGCCAGCCAGCGAGGGAAGAGGATAACGAGGCCGTTGACAGCGCGTGTGTTTGCGGGGGGGCTGCGCGTGCCTGTGCGCCTGGTTGGCCCGTGGGCATACGCCTACGGTCAGCCTCGCTGCTGGCTGGGCCGGGGAACATGGGGTGGTGGCAGCCTGACCTCTACCAGGCCACCAGGCACGACAACCCCTACCTTCCGTAAATCCTTTACACGCCGTTAGGTTGCTGTTGACAGGGCAAGTGACACAATACGGCAAATTTTGATGTTTTCAAGATAGCATTCTGAAAGCTCAGAAAGCAAATCACGTCTTTTATACCTTTGGTTAGAAATTGTATTTTAGTTCGCATGCATGCAGTCACTGGAACTATACTCTTGTATCTTGATTAATAATAACTTTTTTTAAAAGTGTGGTTTTAAATGAATAACGGTTGTTTCCCTCGGTGTGTGGTCACAGGAGACTTGTCAGAGTTTGTATAGGCTCACTTACCTTTCCAAGAAGATGTATTTTAATGCAAGAAAATCCTTTGGTAGGGTTGAGGTGCACATTATTTTGTTTGGTGGATACTGTTGCCCCCTGGAGGCCATTTCTCAATTATCACAATATTGGATTGGAACTTAAATTAAAACTCAGAAATGTTTGCTATTATAAACAAAATATTCCCTTTAGCAATTAAAAATATTGTGATTTTAATTAAAAGGGTTTATGAGCTTATCAGAAAAATAACTGATTTCTTACTATGCTAATTATTTTTCTACATTTGCTGTTTAGATTTGCAAATTACTAGAGAGTAAAATTTAATTGCTTTTTAAGGGAGATGAATATTTAATTTGAATACAGTACTTGGGAAAAATAAGGATTTTGCCAGTGTGTGTGTTTGTGTCTGTGTGTGTTTTAAGCAGCGTAGGTAATCAAACTAGGGAATGCGAGGGTCTCCACGAGCGCTGTCGACGCGTTTCTACGCAGTGCTACTATTGCTCAGGTAAGTGCAAGAAGAAGGGCAGTGCAAGGCTGTGAGCAGAGGCAGCCCTGGACTGCACTCGTGCTTTGTAGCTGCTGTATTGCCCCTGGTTGGAAACAGCGTTGAAGTCAAAGGCGGCTCACAGAGCTAAGAGTTTTCCTTGGACATTTATAACGAGGGTTAAGCTGATGGCCAAGCAGACAGCTACTCAAACCTCACATCCAGCTCCTTCTCTACAGCGTGGCCTCCTGGCGAGGGAGCCCCGCTGGGCTCCATGCAGGGGGCACACGGTAAGGGTCATACCCCCAGGGTGTCTCACAGGCATCCTGAGGTGGAAGCTGGATTTCTGCATTTGTGTGAAAAAAGCGCCCTCTTTTTCCTTCATTTCTGGGTCTGCTAGAGACTTTGAGCTCATTACAACAGTTTGGTGGATGACTGACGGCAACTGACATCCCACCTAGGTGCAGTGACTGTTAGTCCCTGGCCGTTGGAGTCAAATCTGAACTACTGATCCAGTTGCAATGGTAATAATTCATTGGGCTCCCCATGCAGAAAGATATTTCTCTATGTGAATAAGAGTCTGTTTCTAAATATTTAGTTCTTACAGGCGTTGTTAATCACTATCACTAGTGGTATGAATTAAGTATTAATTTATACATCTCTGATTGTTTAGCTTTTGCAATTAGTCCCTGGTCTACACTTATAATTAGACTGTTTTTTCGTCATAAATGCTATTCTTCGCTCAGCTTCCTGCCCCAGCGAGCGCCAGCATTTCAGGAGATGATAGCCATGTCGGCAAAGAAGCAACCCTGTCCTAGCGCAGAGAGGAACAGAGCTATCTGTGAAGGAAACAGGACAAGGGCAATGCTTGGTACCGCTTCTTGTACGTGTTGCCCCAGTGAGGCCAATGTTGCTGGTGGTTAGTGAGCCATGCACCAGGACAGATACCCAGTTCTAGACCCGTTCTCTGGATTTGGCTGTTGCTTCCCATCCTCACATCAATCCCGTGCTGCAGGAAGGACGGCAGCTTTCTGGACAGGCATACAGAGAGCATTCATTTCTGCTTGCAAACTCTTCTTTGCCTGAAGGCTGTAAGCGCCCCTCCTTCTCCAGCTCTTCATTTTCTTCCTCTCCCCACCGCAGGCTCAGTACTCCCTCTCTGAGTGCAATTCACTTTATGCTTTGTAACCTTTATGCAAAATGTAATCCAGTCTGTTGCACTGAGCTTCGTTAGTACTTCAGGTAAGCTGAGTGACAGTCGTAAAAGTGCTGAAAAGCATAGAAAGGGTGCCTGTTAGGGAGTGCAACAACTAGGCTTGCACTAGTTATTCTCTGTCAGTAATATCAGTACCACATGCAGTATGTTCAAGTATTATAATATTGCAGGGTAATATCAGTTCAAATTATTATTGCTTTTTCTGGGCTTGGACGTGAATAAAGATTTCATACCAGCTGAGATGCCAGGAATTTGTAGCTGAAGGTCTCTCAATATGTTCGCTAACTGATTAAAAGGATTAAATTTTCCTGCAGTGGAAATATTCAGTCAGTGACATAGCTCAGCAGTGTTGATATACCAAAAAATATTTAAATTTTGAGGATGAGCTGACCGTTTGAGTCTCATCATGTGAGATTACATACATACACCTCCACCTTGTTTTTACATATCTCCTGCACACATAATGATAAAGTTTAAACAGCTACGTGTAAACCAACAGGAGTAGTCTATTATCTATTACTATTCCTTCCACAATTCTAGATTTAGAAATAAAGACATACACAGACAGAAAAGCATTGAGGATGCCCATAAGAGCGAATGGAAAAGTCCTTACTTTCCTGCCTCTCTGCAGGTTCCCTCTGTTTCTTCCTGGCAGTTCCCAACCAGCCTCTCCCTACCTAATCCTTATGTTACTTCCAGTAGACATTTTTTTTTTTTTTTTCCCCTTATTCCACCGTCCGCAGCTCCTGAGCGACCACATTTGTCAAGTAAATGAGGTTACCCCCCAGCTGGCTCCGGCACTCCTGCTGCAGAGGTGCCGGCACAGCCTGGGCAGCTGGGGGTCCCAGCTGGGCCCCCAGCCCGCGGGCTCTGAGCAGCCGCTTTCCGGGCAGAGGCGGGGAAGGAGACCGCTGGAGCAGGAGGACGTAGCAGGGGAGGAAGGAGGGCACTGCAGAGGCTTGCACCCTGTAAACAAGCCAGCTCAGAGGCAGGTGGGATGTGCAGCTCATCCATCAGGGAAGACCTGGCACAGCCCTGCCAATATTGTCAGAGTAGGTCTGGTTGGTGGATCTTAGATCACGGTCAAAAGGGTCTTTCAGGGTCGGGGCGGGGGAGTTTCACCAGGTTGAAAATGGGTGAAATACCCATCTGCTATTCTTTTGGAAACGGAAAAAAAAAAAAAATCTGTGCATTATTTGCAGGCAGGAAGCTTAAAATGGGGAGGGAAAAATCTGTATTTTTGCTTTCAAAATGTCGGTTTTTTTCCTTGGTATGCTTGAGACTTTGGTCATGACAACACTTGAGAAATAAAGCCTGCATATGAAATGAGGCCTCCTGTGAAAGGAAAGGGGCTCAGGCTTAGGACCGAAGCTGGAGGAGGGTGACTAAGGTCAAGGTGGATCAACAGCACTGCCTGCGAGATGAGCCTGCTCAGTGATCATGACCGGAGGGTCTTTACCATAGCGTTTAAAACACAGAGAGCACTTTCCCATGGAAGTCTTTGAGAAAAATGAACAGCTGTTATGGGGAGACTGGGGCACCAAAGAAAAATGAGGTGTCTCCCCACAAGGCAAAGGCGGTCTCGGAGATAAATAATCCAGCTGTGCTGACTTCTGCTATATATTACTTCTGTTGGTTAAAAAAAGGGGGGAAAAAAGGTAGATCTTAAAGCCATATTGCTTTGGAGAGGAGACAAAGTTAAAATACCCACTTCTGTTTTAAATATACCTCTTTTTCCCATTAAAACCTCCAGTTTTAGGAATGGGGAAGGTTTACGCTAACCATGGTAGCACTGGCAGCTAATCCTACCTTCTGTTTCTGCTCTGACCACAAAATGCAAACCCTAACAGGCCCAAAGGCAATGATGAGGTGAGAGCTCCCTGCGCGCATGCTGGGTGGTATTTACAGTTACAGGAATACGAATAAAGCGTGCTCCAGAAAGGCGTTAATTGCCGTCAGTTACAAATACCACGGCAGGAAGGAGAACTAAAACTGGCACACGGTTTCTCGTGTTAGTGATGGAGGGCAAGTATAGCCACAAACGGAAGATTTGAGAGAGAAAAAGGTATTTGTAAATAACAGCGAGGAGGAATTCTAAATTGGAGCAACCGCACGCCGACCACAGTGTGGCCTCAGGGCCATCCGCACCGACGGCGGGGCCGGAGCTTGGCTTTGTCTGCCGCTGCGAACGGGTGGATGGATGGAGGATGCCACTGCTGCATGTGTGTGTGTGGAGCAGCTGGCCAAGGCGCTGCAAAAATTGGCAGGACTTCCAGCACTTTTCTCCGAAGTCAAAGGGAAGGGGAAAAAATTAAAAATCAAAAGGAGTTGCTGACACAGAAAGGTGTCATGCATTGCGATGCACCATTAACCCCATCCTCAAAACCCCTGAGAATCACAGGCTCAGTTCAGGAGTATTGCTCTTACTGGGCCTAACTTACTCAGCCCAGTAACCCCCAAGCCTCTGCACAGCTGTTCTGGTCTAAGACAGTATGACTGACTGGGGGAGAAAAACACACAAGACCTTTGGAACATCCCTTCCCATAAATTACTTTAAATGAATTATTTACAGTGTACATTAGCAGCCACACCCTACACAATATCATTAAACTTTACGAGGGTTTGAATGAACAGCTGCATCTTACACAATATTTTTTCATCTTCACATGTTCAGTTTTTACACTGGTTCTCTCCAGGCTGTTCGCTAGGCCAGTAACATTATTTTTTTATTCAGCCACAGGGCAAACTGCCATTACTTGCTTGAAAAATTGTACCTCTGTTTATAGTAAAGTATTAACAGTATTTCTTTAAAGCTAGCTTACTTTGGCCTTACAGGTAAGGTGTGGGGGGGAAACTTGCTCTCACAATAATTTAGAAAATCAGTTTATTTCAGAGTTATGGTTACAGCTACTGTGCTAATGACTCATGGCATAGAAATCTTTTGGGTGGTACCTGTGGTGGAGAAAGCTCCCTGCCTTCATTCTCATGTTAACATGGGGACTTGTGCAGCTGTTAAATCAAAGGCTCCAGAGGCTGCCCCTACTTAGAGGTTGGAGATGCTTTAAGTTTGGGCAAGTTTAGTCTGGTTGAGGCCGGGTTTTGCTTACATGCAAGCTGACACAACCCAATGAGAGTTGGTACCTGGGGTCTGATAGGACTTACATGGCTTTCCATATAGGGCCTAAGGTAGGCAAGGTCTTCTGCAAGGGGCTTGGAAGGAGTCCTATATCTCATAGCCACAGCTGGCTGAATGAAAGACCAATGAGGACAAATGTAACATCAGATTTTCCTGTAATGCAAAGTGTGAGGATGTTAACTTGAATTCATACACCTGGGTGCCGATGACTAGATGAAGTTGGCATGGCAAATGTACCTGGAGCAGCTGTGTAGTAGCCACACTGGGGCATCTGCCAGGCTCTTAACCTCTCCCATCTTTCAAACCAAGAGACAGAGCCTGGCAGTTCCTTCACATCTCAAAACAGCTTCACAGCAGGGGGGATATGCCTGTGCTCCCCATTCTGGGCCCCTCCTTCTTCTTGAAGAGACTTGAAGCAAGGATTTCCAAACCAGACGCTGGATCAAAAAAAGGTGGTGATTCACTTGGGAGTGAGCCTGATGGACAGGGAGAGATGGTGGCACAAGCCACCTGCATCCCGTGCTAGGGCACCGTTAGCTGGCGTTTCCTAAACTGTCTTGCACATTTGTTGTTTGTTTCTGACTTGTACGAAAGAGCAGCATCCAAGTGTGTTTTGTAAATTGACAAATGACAAGAAATTAGGTGGCTGCTTTTCTGATTTCTCTTCCTGATAAGCAAAGCCTCCCCCCCCCGCCGCTGCTCAGCAGAAGTAAACAATATTCCCTGGGCCAAAATTTAGCTTTCCTCTAGCTCTTCATAACATTTAGCTCACGGCAGTTAATGCCGTTAGTCAGAGATCTCCAATTTAAGTGTCATAAAATACTAATTATAATAAGGCGCTTGATGCGTCTCCCCGGGTGTACCAGCTCAGGATGCTGCTGAAGTCCTACTGGGCAGGAGTTAGCGGGACAGAACGAGAAAGGTGTTTTGTCGTGCTATTGAGGAGGTTAATTAGAAAACTTCTCACATTATTAGTGAACCTAATTAATTTCATTACTTTAGAAGAGAGTCCTGATTACATCTGGAAAATAGCTAATAACTCCAATAGCAAATTATGGGTAATTTGATGCAAGATCACTCAAGTTTATGGTTACATGGCAACAGCGCATTTTGCTGACTTTTGAGTAAGAGCAATGACTAAGACCTCGGCAGAAAGAGCAACACAGAATATCCACTGGGTGCCTTGTTTCTGGTTTCCTGGGAGGAAGTCCTGATGATTTCAGGGAGTAAAAGAGGATGTTGCCATGGACGGAGACTTACTGGTTGTTCCCTGTTCCCACAAAGCAAGTTATGTCTGGAGATCACCTTCCCGAGGATACTATTTGTCAAAGCTTATTTGCTTGCCCTGTGTTTAAACTCTACTGCACAGTACTAATGGACTGCATTCTTTATTCTCTCTATGGGTTTATAAATAAATAGTTCTTGTCAGAGACGTTATGCAAATAGACTTACATGAACTCAAAGTTAATGTGGCTTTCAGCCACCCCTCTACACCTGCCCTTTGTGAAGATGTATTTCAAAAGCCATTTTCCCGCCAGCTGCTGAACTGGTGATAGATGGGATTTCATTACTAAGGCAGATAGATACAAGCTGACATTGTGGTTGAATCGGTTATTGGAGCTGGGGGTTACAGAAAATCCTTAGGGCTGCGTGTACAGGCATGTAAAACCAGCAAGGAAAAGAGCAATACAGAGAAAGTCTTTATCTTTGTTATTGCTCAGAGCTGTAATAGTTGTCCCAAAGGTTAGGCTGGCTTTGGAACTACTGGCTGAATGTAGCAGAGAAGCCCTCTTGAGCTAAATACACACCTTTTATTTTGTTGTATCTCCTTCCTTAAGACACATTTATGAAACCTTGCGTGTTAACGTAATAAATATACTATTACATCTGGCTTGCTGCAGCCTGTTGCTGAGAGTGACTGGGAGGCTGGCAGAGCTTCCCCGGGATTCGCCAATGCTGGGAAGTCCCACTGAGGTTTTTGGGGCATTCATCCCCTGAGCTGCCAAGCCCGGTCTGGGTTCTGGCGGAATCTGGCAGGGTAGGGGAGCAGAGCCTCCTGGGCAGGCACTGCCCCGCGCCGCTGGGGCACGCAGCAGGGCGGTGGACAGAAGGCCTGGGACTCCCCATGTAACTGTGAGGTTGTATATGAGCTTCTAGCTGCCTCGAATGGTCACACAGGGGCCCTGTAATGAAAGGAGGCAAAAAGGAACATGAGATCGTGCCCACGCTGGAGAGGGTTTGCTAGCACAGATTTCCAAGGGACCTCTGTTAAAACAACAGGGGAATTTTTTGTGTAAAGCAGTTCCTTTTGGCTGCGTTGGCAATTGCCGCTTTTTTGCCAAATGGATCTAGCATCTAGAGCTTTTGCCATTGTAAGCGTGTCAGGCAGGGAATGAAAAAGAAATCATAGCTGCGCTGACAGTACCTGTCAACGCTGATGAGGAATGCCTACGATCACACACAGAGATGGGAGATGAGTAAGAGACTTGAGGCCATGCTCTGCTTCAGCTATGCAGAGATGCTGAAGAACAATAAAGTGGAGCAGTTTGCTTAGGAAAGTCTCTCAGGGCTGCGGGATGTTGGATATGTGCCCCTATTCTTTTGGAAAGTAATAGCATTAAGTCATGGAGAAGAGAAAGGAAGACACATACTCCTCTGAAAAATGGCCTATTACGTCTCTGTTTTTTCCCCTTTCAGCCCAGGGAAAATATTATGCAATGCAGGTGATGGATGTGTTGCGTTTGCAAAATGATGAAAAGTCAGTTCTTGCGAAACTCAAACTCAAGTTGGGTTGTGTAAGAGAATAGACCTGGCACTGCACACGATCTGATCATGAATGGAAAGTTGTACTTCTGTGTTTCTATAGATCAGGAGTTTGTAGCAGATTGTGTCCTGCCCCATCAAACTTTCATGCCGTTAGTAGAGTTAAGTGGTGTGAGACAATTTCTGTCAGGAGGCTTTGGCAAGCAGAATGCCTAGCTGCTCCGGGCCTTGCAGCATCAGCCTGAATGTTTGTGCAGGCAGAATGTTGATCTACAAAATTTGAAGCGTTTGGGTTTGCTCACAGACTACATCTATGTGGAGTTTTCCATGCCGTTTCTCACCAAAATCTGAAAATTCTGATGCTGAAATTCTGCTCGTTATTGCATCGCTGACAGAAGTATTTTTGTTTGCTCTCTCCCTGCAGATACCTGAAGAAAAAGCTATTTGTCTTTTCAGAAGAGACTTAAAACCGTTTACCTGACTTATTTTCATTTAAGCCGTTGTAATCAGTTTATGTCTGAGTATGATATATTTTCTTCCCCATAGTTAGACCAGCTTGCAGTCTTATCTTTATGCTATAATTTAAATCTTGTGAGTAGAATCTCAATAAAAGACAAATGCCAAACCTTTTTATAAGCGTTATTACTGTTTGTTGGATATGTAATGTAAGCATTGAAGTCTGAAAAGGTTCTGCCCATTGTGCTATCAAACCCATTTCTGTGGCAAAACTCACGGCACAGTGAATATTTACTTGTAATAACTGTCCCATATAAATTGCAGTAATGCCATCTTAAATATGTTCTTTTCAATGCAGAACTGACACAATAGTAAAGCATAGTTTTTTTCATTCAATTTTTCTAAAAATCTGGCTCTTCTGTACCTACTGTCAAGTACTGAAGTGTTTATAATCATGCTGAGCTGAAGGCCTGCTTTCATAACCATAATACGTTCATGAACGCATCCAAAAGGAGCTGAGATCAGCCCGCATATGGAGGGTTGACTTTCCCTTTAATGTGTAGCCAGTGGAGAGTATTTCTATACAAACACAGAAGGAAACCAAGCATGTAGATGTTTGGGGACAAGGTTCTCAATTTATGGAAATCACTGCTACCCAGCGGAACTCAGTGAAGCTATGACAGCTCATTCCCTGCAGTAGATCTGCCCTTTGGCTTCTGCAGATGCATGTTTATGTGGGTAATGTGGGTCAAGCTGAAAGTGACCATCCACGCTGATTAATGTCCTTCCACGGGAATAGGACACCACTCTCAAAAACATTACTTTTGCAAACTGTGTGCTGCGTAGGAACTGGTTTCTTTGTGGCAATGCAATACAATGATGATGCAACCTGCACTCAGAAAGACTATTTCTTACCAATTATTAAAAGCTCTCAAATTATATCAAATATGGTAAAATCATTATATCATATATGGTAAAACTGCTATTGCCTGAGAGGAACTATCTGGCCAAATCAGAGTACATCTAAAAACTTCAGCATATATTCTTACAGGTAGCAATATCAAATCTGTTCCTACCTTTCTGGGTGTCAGGACTGAAGACCCCAGCAGGTCTCCAGGTCTTGCTGATTCAGGTCTCTAATGGGGACACTATTAAATAGGTTCAGGAAAGATTTCAGTATTCCTGCCCATCTCCACATCTTTGCAGGGTTTTACTGTTACTGGTGGTTTTTCTGCAGCAGATCATTTTGCCGGCAGTGATCACATGGAAATGAGTTTGGCCCTAAAAAAAGAAGAAGAGAAGAAAAAAAAATCCATAGTTGTAAGCCAGAACAACTTACGATGAACTTGTAAAGAAAAACCATTTGCCATCCCTTCTTCAAAACACAGTGTAATTTCTCTAAATTGATTCCTACTCATTTTCTTGTCCCTGGTGGATATGACATGAAAAAACAGACTCAAACTAAGGGAAGAAGGACTTAGGCAAGGCATTAAAAACAGAGAGAGTGATGCACTGGGACAGATTGCCTGAAGAGGCTGTGGAATCCCCATTACTAGTGTTTGATGTTTGTCTTATCTCGTCTAGGATAAGACAAGCATTTGTACGGAATGACAGAGATAGAGATTTTGCCCTAAGAAAAAGAATGAATGGCCGCTTGAAGTCTCTTCCAGATTCCTGCCATCCTCCCCTCTCCTTTTCCTGTGATTTATGTTTCCTTGAGGTTTCTGCCTGCCCTCTCCTATTTTCTTAACTGCTTATTATGGAGGACTCGCATATAATTGTTGGGTATCTGAGTGTAATAAGCTGTTTTTAATTTTCTTTGATTTTCCAACTACATTTTGGTTGTTACATATCTGAAATAGCATATGACCTTGTTAAACCACACTTCAGTAAACCCTAGTTAGGAACAAAGAATGCAGTTTTGGATTTGGAATTTGGCAAAGAACAAACCAATTTCACGCTACTATCCTGCCAAAGAAAGACATGGTATGCTTGAGGTGAAGGTCCTCAGAGGCCACTCAGAGGCCAGTGAGCCATCTCCTCAGCCACAGAGTATATGGGTTGGATCATAGGGAGGGTATTAACCACAGGATCATCTGGGTGGTCTTCATCCCTCAGCCTGGCTGATTTGCAGACTACCCAAATCTTCACTCAGCAGATGAGCAAGGGAAAAGACTGAAGAGTGCTTCTTTCCATGGCAGGTAAACCACATATTTCACTCTGCCCTTCAATCGTGTTGCTTGAAGCCAAGCTTCTGTTGAGTCATGAAGCCAAAGCTGTGTTCTCCTGTGATGTTAAAAAGGTAAGACCCATTCTCCAAAAACATTGTTTTGCATGAGACGTTAGGATGCCTTTTCCTGAAGAATTTTACAAAATCTCCAGAACAGAATTTGAGGGTTATTCTCTTTAATCATGGAATCATAGAATCATAGAATCGTTTAGGTTGGAAAAGACCTTTAAGATCATCAAGTCCAACCATTAACCTAGCACTGCCAAGTCCACCGCTAAACCATGTCCCTAAGCGCCACATCTACACATCTTTCAAATCCCTCCCAGGATGGTGACCCAACCACTTCCCTGGGCAGCCTGTTCTAATGCTTGATAATCCTTTCGGTGAAGAAATTTTTCTTAATTTTCCTAATTTTTCCAGTCTAAACCTCCTGTGGTGCAACTTGAGGCCATTTCCTCTTGTCCTATCGTTTGTTACTTGGGAGAAGAGACCGACACCCACCTCGCTACAACCTCCTTTCAGGTAATTGTAGAAAGCGATAAATCGATCCAGCCTGTCCAGATCCCTCTGCAGAGCCTTCCTATCCTCAAGAAGATCAACACCCCCGCCCAACTTTGTGTCACCTGCAAACTTGCTGAGGGTGCACTTGATCCCCTCGTCCAGATCATTGATAAAGATATTAAACAGAATGGCCCCAAAACTGAGCCCTGGGGAACACCGCTTGTGACTAGCCTCCAACTGGATTTAACTCCATTCGCCACAACTCTCTGGGCTCGGCCATCTAGCGGTTTTTTTACCCAGTGAAGAATACACCCGTCCAAGCCATGAGCAGCCAGTTTCTCCAGGAGAATGCTGTGGGAAATGGTGTCAAAGGCTTTACTAAAGTGCAGGTAAACAATAGCCACAGCCTTTCCCTCATCCACTAAGCGGGTCATCTTGTCATAGAAGGAGATCAGGTTAGTCAAGCAGGACCTGCCTTTCATAAACCCATGCTGACTGGGCCTGATCACCTGGTTGTCCTGTACATGCCGCGTGATGGCACTCGAGATGATCTGCTCCATATTCTTCCACAGCACCGAGGTCAGACTGACAGGCCTGTAGTTTCCCAGATCCTCCTTACGGCCCCTCTTGTAGGTGGGTGTCACATTTGCTAACTTCCAATCAGCTGGGACCTCCCCAGTTAGCCAGGACTGCTGATAAAGGATTAATGCGTATATGCATACATATATGGGAATAGGCCCACGGGTAAGTAAGCCTACAGGCCAGGGCTGGGTATTGTGGCTCTTACGCAGGTAGTCCCCTGACTTTGTTTTGAATATTTGCCAAAGATAAAGCAAGAAGGCCTCAGGAGGACTTATAAATCTTGACCTCACATTACCTTCTCATAGCCTCAAACAGCATTACCTCTGAATACAAAACACCTGTCTGTTTTATCTCACTGCAGGCACAAGTGGCAAGTGTCTTTGCTGCAAGCAGAAGAGCGTTAGACCATTACAAGGTTTTTCTTCTCTCAGCAAAGGTTGAATGGGTCAGTCTAAAAAACATTCAACTACTTGACCGCCCACCCTTTGTGCCTGGAGCACCCATCGATGCTGATGGATACTGGTTTAACAGTATGGGTACCTGGGTTTAAGAGAGCAGATGGCCCTAAGTATTGGATTTCATATCACAAAATTGACCTGAAGAATCAGCTATGGAAATAATACAAGGGTTAAAGTGAAGGGAAAAAAAAAAAAAAGAGGCTTTGGGGCCATCAAGGTCTATATTTATATCTTGTTGCCATGAAGGAACCAGTGCCTGAAGCTGGTGGTTGAACAGTTGTATTCACAGAGAGTGAGCGTGAATGTGTGTGTGTGTGGGGGGGCGTTTTTCTGCTACTACAGACCAGGACTCCCCTATAATTAGAGGTGGCAGGTGGTGAGGTCCTGCCACAACCATGCATTCACTCTGGCTCCTTGCTCAAAAATAGGATTTGGGGAAGCGGGGCGGTGTGCGGGGGGATGTCGCAGGTTCTTGGTTTTTGCACAAGGCGCACCTAACATGGTAACGCTGAGCATGATTGATATCAGTTTGAAGCAAGCTGGGTTTTGGTTTTTTTTTTCTGCCCTTAACCAGACCTGAAAAGCAGTCCCAGGCTGTGGCTTCAGCAGCCGGCAGCGTGAGGCCAGCTGAGTTGTGTAGACTCCCACAAAGGGTGTCTTGCTTCCGGCAGATGTCCCAGATACCAAGCCATTCGATCCCACCACAAAAATAGTTGCATAAAATATTGTGTGTTGGCTCTGGCCTGACAGTGATGGGACTGTTCCGCTTCGCTGGGCAGGTGGAAACATTCCGCTGGGGCTGTGGCTTGTGTCCAGCAAACCTTCTCCCTCCATGGGGCAGCGAGGTGCCTCTGTACGAGAAGGAGAAGAGACATGGAGGATTTTTCCCTTCCCTTCTACAGTCGTGTTTTTAAAAACTGACATGTGTTTTCCTAACCGATTGCTGGCATCTAGCTTTGCTGCCAGGAGAGATGGGAGAGGGAACCCAGCAGGGCTTAAGGCTTCTGACACATTTTGGGAGTGTTGCTGTGCCTTTAGGAAAACAAGGACCTACGGCCAAACCCTCAGCTGGTGTCAACCGACAGAGATCGGTGACTGCTGTGCCGGGAAGCCGATTTGCACCTGCTGGGGATTTGGCCCTGGAGAAGAAGCATGAAGGAAGCATGCACAACACAAGACGGTGAGGAGCCTGCACACTCAGGAGTGTCGAGACTGCTGTTGGTCTTTTTAACGCCGCTTTCTCTTTTCAGTGTTGTGCGCTTCCCACCAGTGGCCTTTCCCAGCCTTGTCGGGAGCAGAGCTGTGCCACTGCAGAATTTGAAGCTGGTAACCACTGCTAACCACTGCATACATATATTTTTCAGAAAATTGTATCATAAAAATCACGCCACAAATTATCCCAATTCCACAAAATAGTCCCGTGTGGATCGGTCGGTGAAATCATGCAAGAATGCTGCTTTTGAAAACAAAATATTCTTAGCCAGAAGAGGCCTTCTGTTTTTTAGACCTGGCTGAAAACTGGCTCTGCCCACCTTGTCCTTCCTCCTGTTTTTATGGGATGTGTCTGGTCAATCTGAACTGTGAAAGTGGGCCAGGCACCACACCCAGAGAAGCAATAACCTGGTACCGTCATCAGCGAAGTGACGGCAGTGCAGCCCAGTACTTCCCCTGGGCCGCTGCGCGTGACAAAGCCTGCGCTGCCTGACTTGCAGGCAGAGTCAACTAAGTTAATCCCTTTTGGGAAGTTCAAACGTGTTGCAGCCACACGTGCTGTCCCAAGTCTCTGCCCCCATCGGCTTGCACCGCTTGAGTAATGCAGAGTGTGCAAAACAGGTGTCAGCTCTTCTGACGCAGGCTGGAAAATGTCACTGTTGCTTAAGTCAAATGTAAGTTATTTTACAAGCTGTAAACCGGTGGGAAATGAGCACTTGCACTCTCCTGCTTTTCATGAGCTGTCGTCTCTCAGTTTCTGGTGTCCAGGACATTGGTAATCCTCTTCAGTGTAGTTGCAAGTGTGAGCTGCTCTGGCTCCCATCTGCAGCAGCTCATGGCTTTTACAACTTTCCCAGCCTAAAAGGAGGAGTATTTTGTGGTGCACTGGCAGTTTGTTTGTTTGTTTGTTTGTTTTAGAAGAATCTCCAACCATAGCAGATTTTTCCATTTTCTAGGAGAAGCACTGTAGGCCAAAAGTGGAAGAATGAGAACTGGGAGAAAATATAATAGGTTAACGTCTCCCTTGGTCTGGAAAGCAAGTAAATTGACTGTCAGTATGAAAATAACCATATAGGATCAGACGAAAAGTTCATCCACTCACGTGTCCTGTCTCTGGCGTGTGCTTAGACCAGAACAAGCACGTGCTCCTAGAGCATCCTCTGGTATAAAACTTCCTGGCCACCCATCAGGCTCAGACACTTGCCATGCTGGAGGTTGTTGCCTCTCTATCTTCCGTTACACAAAGCATCTCGTGGTGGTGAGTTTCACCATTTCACACTATGAAGACAGAGTGAGGGGCTGTCCTTTCTCAGCCTGCTGCAAGAGGAAGCACAGAAAGCACATGAAAACAGCAACCCCACTGGGCTGCGTCAGCACCCAGCATTGATGTGGAAATCAGAGATGCCAGGTGGAGTGGGATTTGTCTGTGCCATGGTGCAGCAACATCTAGTACTAAATAAATATTCTTGCTAGCCTCCATCCAGGTGGAGTGGGACAGAGGGCCGGTGCCAGGTCCTGGTCTAGCTAGGCGAGTCCCTGACTGCTAGGATATCAGTACTATTGATCAGTTTTATTGCAGCAGTACCTAAAGGTCCTAACTTGGATCTGATCTGCATTTTCAAGATCCTGTAAACATGCAGCAAAAAGACAGCTCAGTTCCCGAGAGCTGGCCCCTGAAATTTGTAGTGAGCAGGAGCAGGTGGGTTCAAGTGTGTGCACAAGGCTATAGATAGCCACTACCTTTCTTTTGCCATTTCTAGATTTGCTGGATGCCTGAGTTGGTGCTAGACAGTGCAGGTTTTGGGAACACCTGTCAGACCATAACCAGAAAAATGAGAAGGAACGGTTGGTTTCTTGGCTCCTTACAATGCCCTCTGCCCCGCGATGGAGTGCAGGGCCGTGTCGGACACATCCGCCAAATTCATCTCTGCTCTTGGTATGCCTGGAAAGTATTAGTTCAGTCAAAACCGTAACTCTTCTTGTCAACGATAGCCACTCAGAAAGGCAACAGAAATGTGTATCTGCGTGTTAGCCAACACAGGCCTTCCCTGCGGAGGTGTTTAAAGGAGAGCGTGCCCGGCTCCCTGTCTTTGCTCTTTGCCTTCACCAAGATGTTTGAAGCCTGAACCATTGCCTGACAGTGAAGAAAAGACAGCCTTTTCCTCTGCAAGCTGCAGTGTGTTTTGAAATAGGTTGTCAATTTCCTTAATAGTGGTAAAAACATAACCCCTATTTTATTTTTTTCATTGATAGTTCAGAATAGGAACAGGTCTGTAGCTTTGAAAGTCTGGTGTCCTAGACCATCCTTACATCTGCTCTGGGACTTTACAACCTGCTGTTAACACAAAAACTTTATTTACTAAACAGGATGCAGAAAAACGAAGCAATCAAGCAGAAAGCTCTAAAACAAAATGTAAATCCTCTTGTGTTGTTTAAGTCTCGTTGTGCTCAGTGCTTTTAGCTAAGGTATGTTGTATAAGTGATTTCTTTGCTTTTATGGAAGGCAAGGTAGAAGAGAAGGTAAAAGTATAACGCAAGGACAGTGTAATACTAAGACTGCAGTTTGTAAAATTGGCCATTGTATTGCTTAGTATCTCAGCAAATAAGGTCAAGTATGTGCTTTTAAATATTCATTAAGCCATGGTCTTTATGGACTGATATTGAAGAATATTGCTGTTTGATAAAATAAAGCACAGAAATAACACTGGTAATTAGTTATTAATTTTCTTTTCTTCTTTTGCTTGAAACTCACTTTTAAAAGCTTGAAATAGAATTCTCTGGTTGAAACAGGCCTATGCAGCTGGTCAGAAAAGGACAGAAGACTTGAGCTGTCATAGGAAAATGATGGGCCCACATCAGCTATGGTATAAATGAGAATATCTCAAGATGCTCATTGAATTTGTTCATAAAGGTGCTAAGTGCTAGGTGATGAAGTCTGCTTGTCCTATCTGTACTTGATGCATGCCAGCACCTGAGTTTTCTGTGGGTCTGAATGACAGCACACAACTGATGGCTTGCAAATACCTTTCTATAAGGATCAAAGTAATTTAGGAGCTTAAATTACGATAGATATCGAGAGGTATGTTTCTCACAAGCACCTAAAATGTGATTGGACCTATATTTTTTTAAAAAGCATACGATACACTTTTTTTTTGTATGCAAGTATGTTAGCCTTAAAAAATGTGTTAACTTAGTATTTCTTGTATCTCCCCCCTTACAGAATGCTTTGACGTGTTGTGGAAAAACGTAAGCAGCAACAACTGTGTTTGTACAGTAAGTATGCACAAAGGATCTGTACTTTTTCAGATAGACTTCTAGATCAAAGTTGAAGAACTACCAAAAGACTTCTGCAGGCAGAAGGATGTTGTTGGAACAGTGTGCAAATGGCTCAACTTGTTGAAACAAGACAAAACAAGATAATTTATTCCTAGATAATTGCATCAAATCAAGTTTGAGATAAATGCAATTTTGCCTGTGGAGGGAGATAATATAAATGTAGCTAATATAGAACAGGAAAACAGACTTCAGGAATTAGTTCCTGATATAGCTTCAGTGGAATCAGTAGATGTTACACTGGCAATGAATATGACTCACATTATCATATAGAAATGATACATATATGAATATGACCTTTTCAATATATATGAAAATGACCTTTTTAATGTTAGTAATCACTTTTAATAATGCAATTATTAAATGCCATATTTCCTAGTGAGTTAGCTAGACTGTTGCAAAAGCATTTCTTTAAGATTTTTTTGGTAAGTCTTGGGAGAGGTTCAGCAAAGTGGCATACCTGCTTAGTACTCCAGCATTTTCACGTGATACCATGGGCCAGGTCTGCTCTCACTTATGTCAAGAAACCCCAATGTAATAGGAAAGCAGGACTTCTGGCCACAGGGAACACATATTTGTCCTAGATGAATTAATTTGACAGAGGATGGTTATTCTGCCAATATTCCTATAACAAACAATAACTTCAAAATACATCTGTAGCATCCCCAAAATTAAGTTTTGTGCTCTGAATCAGAATACATTGACTAGGCTTAGCATTTGGTTTTCCTCTGTGGATGATGTCTTTAAAAGGCCTTTTCCGTTTTTGTTTTTTTTTTTTTTGCGACTGAGGTGATTCTTGAAATAAACTGTGCCAATTGTGGGAAAAAAAAAAGCTCACAAATTTTCATGAAAATCAGCGAACATTGTGTAAAACTGCTCAATCTAAAGCAACTGACTTCTTCACAGAGCTCAAGATCATGAGGTGCATCTAGACCATGAGAAGATTTCACGCTGATTTTACTGTCGAAAGAAAAAAGTGAAGGAATGAGGCGTGTGAAGACCAATAATCAAGAGAGGGGGCTCTGCCAGAGCCCTCATGTGAGAATGGTGCTTGGGGAGCAAAACTTCTTCAGCTCTCTGGCTAAAATCTGTCCCGGCCAACACTGTGATCCAAAAGGCACACAAGGAGAGAAGAAAGCTGTGGCTGAAACTTGCTAAGAAAACTGGCTTAACCTTCAGTTTATCTGTTTATGTACCTTTTTCAGTCCATGTCCTCCTACACACAGCTTGAGGAGGACATTGAAGTTAAACTATAAGATAACATTTGTATAATATAAGGAACTGTACAGAGCTCTGAAGGGCAGTGGTGACACAGGCTGTGTTTACCATAAGTCTGTACCAAGCACTGAGCACGATCTTGCTTAGTGCCTCCATGAGCTGTCAGACCTGCAGTCTGACTGCTAGGCGGGCTAGTGCTAGAAGAAAAATGTTTAAGTACTCAGAATTTGAAGGGAGGGCAGTGAACATTGGTTATTGTTTCATTTCTGCCTCAGCCTCCTCTAAACACATAAAGACGGTAGAGCGCGTGTGAGGTTTCTCTTAAGGAGATAATAATGGATGTGAAGCGTGAAAGAAGTGCAGCCTGATGATTACAGTGATTACGCTCACTGTAATCACCCTTCCTCCCCGCAAGGCTGGTCCGCGCAGCCCAGCTTTCGGGCTCAGTTTACCTCCTCCTCAGCCTTGCTGTGGCCAAAGTGGCCACAGGAGCTGCAGAGCGTCACATCTGGGGCAGCCAGGGGAGGCGGGGGTCTGCAGCCGCAGTGGCAACCTGCCCCGGCTGTGTGTGCGGCAGGTATTTTCCCACGCGGTTCCTGGGCATCGGTGCTGTGGCTTTTGGGGCCTGTCCTCCGCCATCCATCCCATCACTGCTGGGGGACACCTCGGCTCCTCCCGCACCAGCGCAGCCTGCCGTGTGGAGAGCCTGGCTCAGACAGGACCGGGCATCTCCCATTGCAACGACGACAAAATATCACCCACCGTGGACAAATTCCCATGAGAAGGACCATCCCCATGGGTGTCCTCCTAAAGCACGTCTGGACAGATGCAGATTCAGACTGGCCACAGGTCAAAGAAGAAATCCTCAACTCTTCCTGTGCTCAGCCGCTGAAATGAGAGGCAGGGGATATCCATAGATAGAGAGGGAATCTGTTTTTTTGTAATTATCCATTTTTACTAGAGGGATATGCTAAGTAATTTTTAGCAGAGGGGTAAGGGTGGGTAATTTCTTGGCTTATTTCTGTGGGCTCACTGTGGGGTCTGCAGCTCACCAGAGACCTCAGGATAATGCAGAAACATAGTTTTCCACATGTTGGTTCTCAAGTAAAGGACGAGATCTTTGAGTTCACGTGGGCTAGACTGAGGCATACAGAAGGTCACTTTGGTGCAGGATTATTAAACTTGTCCTAATTTACTCCTTTGAACAACTGTTTGATCTACATGTCCATGAAAGGTTTCCTGATTGCGTATGTGTGTGTGCATGCCTGACATAAATAAAAGATGCACTGAAGAACTGAAGATATTGAAAAGAAATCCCATAAAATATTTTTACGCAGAACAGCTGCATGTCTGATCTCTTCAGCTTTATGTTAATTTCTGACGAGTAGCTTCAAATTTCTCAGTGCAAGATTCTTGTTCTTGCAGCTATTCTGTAAAACTTCTCTTCTAAGCCCAGGCACCAACACATTGCTCTCTTTTCTCCTCTTTCCCCATACATCTGCATCAGACAGATTATATTCGTTCAGCAAGACAGCTGAAGTCACTGCCTTTCAAACTTGTGCTATGTATGACATTCTCCCACTTGACTCTCATTTTTAATAAAACTTTTTTCTTCATCTACTTGGAGGCCAGGAAAGGGACAATTTGGCTACAAAAGGACATGCTCTGGGATCAAATGGCGAGGGTCTTGTGGAATGGGTACAGCTCCACATATGAGTTTCGATTCACCTTCATCCTCCATCATTTGGGGTTTTCTAGGTCTAGCAGTAATCCGAGCAGCTCGTTTTGACAGATTTAGAGTGTTTCATACGGTAATTGGAATTTCACTGCTTTAATGTCTTCATTCAAACAGTTTCTCTGATCATGGAACTGAAAGGGAAGTCTTAAGCTATACATAGCTTTATGTGAAAAAAAGGAGGTTTATGTGATTATGGTAATAGTTCATAAAATCTAGCAGACAAAGAATAATTTAGAATTCATTTATTCATAAGAGCAGAAGTTGATATTCTTCTTGCCTACAAAAGAGTTTCAGACATTAATTTTTTCTCCCGGATTTCTGCTATTCTGCAGAGCTAGTTTGGATTGCTTCGGTATTACAGATGCCCTAACTTCTTTTTTTGTCCTTTTTAGTCTTTTCAAAATACTGTTTTTCCTTAAATAAATAATGCTGATTCCATGAAGATGGTATCAAAGCTGTCTTCCAACTTTCCTGCAGATTTATGTAAGTATTTGAACAGAACACTGAATTCTCTGTTTGCAGCTAAACATTCTACTGATAGAGAATAAATCACTTCCCTACAACTGAAGATTTAAGATTTAAGCAACTTAGCATATCCTTTCATAATTTGAGAATTTCTTGTTAGTGGTGCATTTGCTTTGGGGACGGGAATAGTGTGTGTGCATGTCTGTTTATATATGTTATTTATATTATTTCAGTAGGATACTACTTTTTCCTTTTTTTTTTTCTTTTCTTTTCTTTTTTTCCCCGGATGATCCTCCTCTATTTCTTCAGTGTCTGTCTTATCTAAGATGGTTCAAACCTCCTTAAATGTAATTTTAAACTGAACTCCTAAAAGGCTGGCAACAGCTTCAAATACTTAACTAGTTAATTGGGATGAAATTGTGTACTCACTTGGCCTGACTTTGTCGAAAGCCTTGCAGTTGAAAACAGAAAAAATTTGGCATGTAGTCATGAGAGAGTTGAAGAGCGAAGACCATAGGCACAGTGATTCAGATTAATTTCTGTATTAACTTCACTGAAGCAATACATCTGGAACATATTAAAACAATTTTGCTGTATGAGCTGTCAGTTACGTGTTATCATTCTAGAGAGTGGCTGTTTAAAGTCCTGTCCTCCAGGTTAAATGAATTTAGCAACAGCGAACTGACAGATCACAGGAGATGCTTTTCCTTAGAGGTGTCTGTGGGGGGAATTTTGGTATTAGGCCCAATGCCTTTTCATGTTTTTATCGGGGAGCTGAAAATACAGGAAAAATTGCTGTTAATAAAATTTGCAGATGACAACAGAAACAGAGATCTGCTAGAGAAATAGGAGAGACGGCAGGAAATTTCAGAAGAACAGCAATCTGGCCATTTGCCTTTTTCTTAATAAGGCGTGTAGGCTAATAAGAATCCCTGACCATACGTGTCTCTCTGTGTGTGTGCGCGCGCGCACAAGGATGGAAATAACATAGTTCTCTTTTTTGTTAAACGTTGGTGACCTCTGGTGAGCTTCTTGCATGCTCACTCTACCTGCGAGGTGCATAGCTGGAGAGGGGGCTTTGTCCTTTGGGTCAGAGGGGGGTTGGATGAGACCACCCGTTCGGGCCATCCAGATCCACAGGATCCCCACCTTCCCTGGCAATCTCTGCAGTTTTGGAAACTTGGCTGGTTTGAGCGGGTTTTGTTTATGGCTTTGTTGAGTTTATGGCTGGGGAGCGTTGCCCCGCGAGCTTTAAGGGAAGTGACCTTTTGGTTTATTCATTGTCACATGCAGACTGTGAGGAGCAGAAACAAATAAGCTGTTGGCATCACAGAACCGATCTGAAGAGGTTTTGAGTTACAGGCCAAAAAAAAAAGAGGTGGACTCCTGACCTTGAAATTTATGGACACTTGGCTACTCACTCTAAGAGAGTATTGCCTTCTTTCTGGGTCCTTCAGCTTCACCTGATCACCTAAAGCTAGGTATACATATTTCAGTTTTAAAAAAAGCCATATGCTGTAACTAAAAGGGGAAAAAATGTTCGGTGCCAAAAATACACTCTGCCACAGAAAAGAGACACCTTTCCAGAATACAGGAAGAATCCCCACCAACAACATGCACATCTGCCCCGCACGTCATCGGTTCTGTGATGACAGCTAGCGCCTCATTTCTTCCCTGCTTTCCTTGCACAGGCAGTGAGACTGACATTCCCGCTGGGGCAGCCCCAAAACAGCCTGCCTGCAACAAGGAAAGAGGAAACAATTCATGGGGGTGATCAGCACTTGTCTAAAAGGCAGAAACAGCACTGCTACCAATCGTTTGTCTGAGGTTTACACTGGCGCCCTTAGTCTCTGCCCCTGGCTCGTCAGCAGCAAGTGGTTCTGCAGAACCGGTGCGCTGCATGGCTGTGCCAGGGCTGTGACGTTGTTGTCACCCCAGCGGGGTGGGATGCCAGGCCATGTTCCCCAACAGTGGCGGGAGGTAGCACCAGGCGCTTTTTTGGCATTTCACCCTTGCCTGGACCACCCCCCCACAGAAGCCTCTCAAAGCTGACAGCTGTCCAGTGCCCTTCGCACAAGACCTGCCAAGGGGCAAATGAGTTTCTCTGGGTGGCAATGTAATTGGTGGAGAATCACGGTTAGTCCAACAGGAAGACCAAAGACCACGCAAAAGTGCAGGAGCGGTGAGCATGCAGCAGTATCTGCAAGGTTTTCCTCCAGGAATGGTAGAGCTTGGCCAAACTCACCCTGCTGCTGTGGGCCTGCTGCAACCAACAGCAAGACTGGAAAGTACATGCCTGTTAATTAGTGGTGAGAATAAAATACTTCTGAAATAAGGCGTATTTATACATGGTTCCATGTTGCTAAGCACAGCTGAAGGAAAATAAATAAATCAACCAATGAAGGCACATTAATTTAATCTTACATGGACCACAAAGATGAAATGCCTTTTTAGCAGGGCTCTATCACAGTGCCCCTACAAACACGGTACGACTGCCAGGGTGCAAGCTGAGTCTTATTGCTGGCCTGAACTTCCCAGATCCAATTTCCAGCCTCTTTAAGTTTGTTAGCTTATGACCGGAAAACCATGTTTCTCAAAGTTTTTTCACAGGTGATATGTGTTTTGCCTCTCCCCTTCCCACCCCACCCCACTTTTTGGAGTTATTGATTTCCCAGTAACCCCCAAAGGCGTGTGGGCACAGCCCCTAGCCAGGGCACAAGCACACTGGCAGCAGATCAGCTCCTCGAGGAAGGAGGAGCAAGGACTGGCTGCGTTTACCGGCTGGTTATAGGGGAAAACAGCCCCTTCCCTTTGGAGTGCATGTCCCAGTACGGATGACACACACATTTCCAGTGTGTGATGCCTACGTCAGCTGAAGAGTGTGCGGTATTTGGTTTTTTGTCCCACAGCAGGCTGAAGGACAATAACCCTCCCCAAGGGGTTTGGACCACCACATCTCTGGTGGCACAGGGCTGTCCCCTCCTCTTGTCCCCT
>NW_009222196.1:0-14666 GCF_000690835.1 Fulmarus glacialis | reverse complement strand
ATCCCCTCATCCAGATCATTGATAAAGCTTGTTTCGTCCTCCTCCACTGAGCTGATTGCCCAGATGATAGGGCATTACATCAGTCAAAGAAATCCACAGCTAAAGGAAAACCACATCAGTTGGAAGGAAAAGTTCTTTCATTCTAACAGTGCTTACTGAACAAGGGGGGAAAAACTTCTAGAGACGTGTTGCTGGCTTACAGTTTAATTGATGCCCTCAGCTTTGAGCCAGCATAAATTATTATTATGAGGGAAATTGCTGAGCTCAGGCTACGCAGACACTTGCCAAAGGAAAGCAATTCTGACAGTTGCTATAGGAAATTCTCTGCAGCTTTCCCGTCATTTTGCAGTGTACTTCATGCTGACCTGCTGGAATTAAATGAACTTATGCCAAAAGTAGTGCTCTCCCTTACATGGAGACTGTGCATCAACACAGCTCTCTGGTGGTGCTCATACCGGGAGGGAGTGTGCTTGTGTCTAGTCTGGGGCCCGTATTCTGGAGGAATAGGATGTGGTTTTCCTCCTCTGTCATTACTCTCATTAAAAAAAATCTGAATTTGCCTGCTGGCAACAAGCTTGACAGTGACATCCTTCAATGTGAGGACAGCCCTAAAGGTGCCCACTTACTAATTTGCCTCTCACGCACTTTGCTACCCCATACCGAAAGCAGCCATTGACCCTCCCAATAGACACACACACACACCCTGAAGCCTCTCTCCAGTTACTAGCCTTCTACTCTCTTGCTCCTTCCCTGTATATCTAAAAATCCATGCCGTGTTTAATAAATTTCTTTTTGAGTTACCAGAAAAAACACTGTCTTTATACAACAGGCCCAGGGGACCAGCAAAAATTTGGGAAGATGAAAACCTTATAACTTCAGATTTGTTTAGGTCTGGAAAGAATCCGTGAGAATGAAGACCCAAACCTGAGGAAAAGGCAAAAGGACATCTGCACTGGGTTAATGCCTGTAAGTTGGAAAGTAATTTCTTGTTCTCCTTCATGTTTCCTCAGAGCTTCAGTATAATAAAGAGAAGAGAGACTGAAGAGGGCAGGAAAAGGGCTGATATGCTACAGCACAACAGCTCTTGGGGATCACGGAGGGGCAGATAACCCTCCTGGAGACAACAGATTTTAATACTCCTAACTGTTTTTCAGATGCTTAATAATGTTTTTTTGCTCAATGTTCAGCTCTATGTACTCCTTGCTATTTATTAAAAAAATCATTTATTATAAAAGTCCATTCCACAGGAAGTGCAATTAATTCTGTGTATAAAATAAGGTAAAAGGTACACAGGAATCATGGTAATAGTATTCCATACACAAGACAACATGCAATAAGCTTGATAATGCTTTATACAAAGACCTATCTGTTTTTCACAAGTGGCTGTTTGAGTCACACCAGGAGCACAATGCATTTCTGACTCTCTGCCCCCGAGAACGTGCAGCATTTCTGTGAGGCTCCTTATCTGGCTATTCAGGGCATTCGGCTCGTGTATCCCCCGCCTCTTCCCACATCTGCACAAGACCCTCTCGCTTTTTTTTCCTTACCAAGTTGCTGCAAAATGTACTCAGCAGTAAGACACTAGTATTTCTGTGCTGCCTCCACCTCAACATCAATGTTATCCATCCAACCATGCTTCTTCCAAATCATATTTTATTGTCCTTATAAAGCTACTCAGGCCATAGGACAAGGGACTGTTTTGCTATCAGTGTGCAGGACAAAAGACTGAAATGAAGCAGCATCCTCTGAATAACCAGAATAACTCTACAGAAGTCACCAGGATTAGGCTGATTTGCTCCCATGAGGATCTGTGCTGTGTCCTTTGTTTATCTACAAAATGTACCCTGCACAACCAATTAAGGCTTCTTCAAGCTTGGGACCTTGGAACTGATCTTATTTAATACTTTCATTAACGACCTTGGCACAAGAAAATGAAAACATGCTAATGAAACTAGAGCATATCACAAGATTCAAAGGCTGTGTCAGTGCAGAGGAAGATCAGAGTATTATACAGGTGGGCTAAGAGTAAAATAGGCAGGATAAAACTGAAGATCATAGAGTATAAGGTCATGTATTTAGGGATTAACACCAGAATTTCTGCTATAAACTTAGAAGCCCATAATTTAGCAGTAAAATAGGAGCACGCGGTATTTCTAGCTAAGCACAATCTGACAACCCCTTGCTAATGTGATGCAGGGCTGAGAAACCAAAGTGTGATGCCAAGAGGTGTAAGAGTCATTTTCACCAGTAGTAAAGTGAATGTGCAGCACTGGAAGTCCTACTGGGATCTCGTTCGGATGCTCTAAGACACTGGGCTTTTTGGTTTGAACAACAAATTCAGGCTCAAGAGGTGCTGAGGCTGCTTTGGTGGATGGAGTGAAGGAGGCAGCTGCAGAGGGGCTAGTGTACAGCAGGCTACACTTGTGCAGGCAGCATGAGTGAATTGTAAGGTAGGATTGCAGCATTTGAGGCAGACGCAGCCAACCAGGCATGCTCCTGCCTTGAAACGTGCACAGAATTTGCTCTCGTGCTTCAGTGAACAAGCACAGAGCCTTTCAGCATCCCTCATACCGCCTTCTCAAAGGCACCCCCAGCATACTTCTACTGTTCATAATTAAAGACAAACCTGGGAGGGGAGACAGGCCTGCAGGAACGACTCCCTCCGAAGCTGCCTTAGCGAAATGTTGAAAAGTAAGTGGATCTTCCTTGCCAAATTGGACTAGATATAACCACCTCCTTCCAACTAATCAAACACTTCTTTTTGTTCAGATTTCTCAGCTGGGACTCCCATCCTGGTGTTTTGATATCTGATCCCATTTTTTCCCATCTGCTTACACATTCTCTCCCCACACACCCCAACCCATTCCCTCCACAAGTTGCCTATGTGCATCTGAGGGATGAGATGAAGGGAATGTCTCACATCAGGCTCTTGTACTTAAACATGGGCATTAAGTAGCTCTTTTGCAATGAAGCAGCATCAATATTTCAGCAGCATGAGAAGAGTGGAAAGCCCATAGCTGATTAGGAGCCAGGCAATCATTTGGGAATGTAAAAGATGCCAGGACTTAGTCATCCTATGTTGAAGCTCTGGGATTATAACATAGCAAAGGGAGCAGAGTTTCCAGGGATTGTGGACTTCCATCCTACTCCATGCTTGTTGAATCAGCCACAGTGATGACAAAATGTGATGTGCAATGATGTGAGAGCCACAGTGATGTGCAGAAATACCTCTTTCCGGTAATGACTAGAAAGACTGATGGAAGAAAGAGAAAAAAAGTACAGAGAACCTTACACTGATCCCAGTGCAATCCAGTCTGCCGTGTACAATCTCCAGTGCACCAGCCAGGCTTACGCATATTGTAGAGAGCAGAACACGCACCCATTACCTTAGCCCACACTTCACCTCCCAACCAAGCGGTCAGCTGCCGACCGGCGGCAGTCTGGGGTGGTTAGAGTCCAGATAACAAGTGCATGGCTCTGTATGCCGTAGGAAATACTTATTCATGGGCTCCACTCCTGCAACTCCTACAGGTTTTTTGGAACCACCCTGAGATTCTGATGCCACCACAGCTGCTCACAGCGTAATTTTTTATCCAAACTGGTTCAAACTTCAACCAATGCTAAAGCCTACAGGGACAAGATTTTTTTAGCTGCCTTCTCAGCTGCATCGAGTTCTGCCATTGTCTCTAATGTAGGCAAAAAAAGTGGGAATACAGATTTTACTTTTCACTCAGGCTAACGATTAATTGCAGAGCCTAAAGATGCAGGCTACTGCTCAATGTCTTGACTAACGATCTGGAAAAGAGAGTGAGAGGGGGAAAGTTTACAAGTGACACAATGTTATTTGACAGTCAAAACAGAAGCCTGAGATAAGGTTGTGAAAAAACCCATACCTAACAAATGCTGGTTGAATGGACAACACAAAACAGAGGAAATTCCATGTTATCGAGTACAGTCTTGGAAGAAATCATTTAAGTATTGATGTGGTCAGCAAAATAAGAACATTTGCACAATGTTCAGCATCAGTCTAAAAAGCTGACAGAATATGAGGAAGCACTGGACTGAGAAAAGTTCTGAAAGCATTAAACCACTGTCTAAATCAATATAGTCTCACCTTGCAAAGCAGTGTTCAGTTCCAAGTCTCCCATCACAAAGATATACGAGAAACAGAAAGTGTCCACAGAGGTATAATAGAAGAATTTCAGAAGCAAGGATGGACTAAATGAGATTGTACAAATCCTGCAATGGGCTTACAAGAAAAATCTTCAAGCAATTAATTAAATACAAAAGACACACATTCACAACAGGCAGCATTTTTCTCTGATTTACACCAGACAAAAATCTGGTCTTATCCTTTTAATGTGAATCAAAGGGAATTTGTGCTCTGTGAAAGCAAAGAACTAAATGACTCTTGATGACAATCATCCTACTTATCAGGCCCTGCAACTACTGTTCATTCAAACCAATTAAACGTCTGTGTGACGAGAATAACAATACAACCAATTGCATCAGCAATACAGAATATTCCTCTCCACCTGAAAAAATTTATGACACTGAATGAAAGTATATAAGTATGATATAAAAGGGGGAAATCTAGAGGATTCAGCCCCCTAACAAATAACACTTTAAACAGTATGAAATTTAGCCCTACGTAGACCTGATGACTGCTTATGTGTCTCCTGGGTGAACATAGCCTGCACATAATTAGTATGTAGTCTTTGTATTGGTCCATTAGGAGTAAACTTCAGCCATTATGAATATTCATCAAACTGCTCTCATATTTGTAGACTTTGGCTTATGTTCTACCTATTTCATCTTATTTAGTTGCTTAAGGATCTGGAAAGAGATACCTCCAGAGGCTCAGTGGGACGGGAAGAATTGTCCCCTGGAAATGCTTTCCACAGCCTGCAAAGAGATGCTAGGGCTACTACGCTCAAAAATTCAGCAACTTGGAATTATGCCTACAAGAGAGAAATCCATGTCTGTCTTTCTGTGGAGTGTCCTAACAAAGTCTTGGCAAAGAGACTTGACATTTCCAGGATACACCCTTCTATTAATCTATAAGGGAGACCCTATTGCAGCCTTTCAATATATAAACCGGGCTTATAAGAAGGATGGAGGAGGACTTTTTACCAGGGCCTGTAGTGACAGGACAAGGGGCAATGGTTTTAAACTGAAAGAGGGTAGGTTTAGATTGGACAAAAGGAAGAAATTTTTTATGATGAGGGTGGTGAGACACTGGCACAGGTTGCCCAGAGCAGCTGTGGATGCCCCATCATTGGAAGTGTTCAGGGTCAGGTTGGACGGGGCTCTGAGCAACCTGATCTAGTGAAAGATGTCTCTGCCCATGGCAGGGGGGGTGGACTACATGATCTTTAAAGGTGCCTTCCAACCCAAGCCATTCTAGGATTGTATGATTCTATAAGAATAAATACATATTCACTAAATATCCAAGGAAGTAGTTCTAATTATTCCATTAAATTGTTCCATAATACTCCAGAAGGGGTTCTTGATTTTCCTGTAAACTTATCATAAAACTGGGGAACTAATTATTTCTCAAATGATTGTATAAAGTCTTTGCCATTTCACATCACTATTATATAGACTACGTTTGTCCCTGCCATGCCTAAATCTTATCTGGACAGCTACCTAGCCAAGAACGCATCAGTTACAATACTCTCCTATGGACAAAACCTTTTTCATTTAAGATTTTCCTGCCCTCAGTAAAATCTACCTGCCAATTCTAAAGAATCTCAAATCCAATCACCTTTACCAAAGGATCATTTTCTTACAAACATATTTGGAATCAAGACGAGCTATTTGAAATGGTAGAACTATCTTACAGTTCAAAAACCTCAACACAACAGGGTGCTGGTCTAAAGAGAAAGCTGGCCCATTATGATACCAAATCTGAAGCACAGCGCGTTCTGTGATGTCCCACTAACGCCATTTCAAGCGGAAATTTCAGGCTTGAGAGATATAGCTGATGGCCACTTTCTATCTAAAAGAATTTTAAAAAAAGAGAGAGAGAGAGAGAATATATGGAGAAGGGTGGCCAAGATTCACTTTCATGAAGGAAGATCTCGTACATTTGGCACACTGCACAAAATATATCATATTTGGGGAAACAATGTGTGCAAGCCACAGATTTTGATGGTTCTTAAGAAGGAGGCATTGACTGTTGCCTTGAGAAGCATGAATTTTATTAGTTTGTTCATAGAAAGTTTGCTTCTGATATGTTCTAGGAAAATGTCTTTCCAGGTTCTCTTCTCATGTAGTATTTTTTATGATTCTGATACAAATTCCAGTATGGGATAGTACAACAGCCACAATAACAGCCACAACATGTTTTTTAAACTATGCATGCTAAGAAGGAAAACCTACTTACAATTAATATCAAAAGCTTAGCTTTCTGCATCATATTACATAGCCAGACTTTTCTTCGATATTATGCATATTGATTCCATAGTATGGGAAGGATGGAGACTTTATGTATTTATTTTCAGGGGAAATTTTGGACTGAAGCCAGGAAACAACAGCTGGTCCTGGTCCAGAGTTATGTGCTGAAACATGAGGAGGGGCTGCTGGAAAATTAATGATTGATAAAACTTCTATTTTGAAAAGTTTCTTGTGTTGGAGATAAGGAAAAGACAGGATCGATCACTCTACATTTAAAATAACCCAATTAATCAAAAAATGGCAAAATGGGAACTTGAAAAGAGATCTCACGCACCCAGCGAGTGCTTTTATTCATATTGTAGAAATACGGTTTCTTTTTCATGAAAAAAGTTCTGCAACCTTCTTCTGCAGGGTAAGAAATCTGAATTCCTGAGGAGTTTGACAGAGCAGGACATTCATTTCCTACCCAGCTCTGATGACAGCAGCATGGGAACAATAAAGCAAACTGGCCAACCAGTACTCCTCCAATATTGCACCCAGGAAAGTAAAGGCACCATCTCTCCAGGAAAACATTTGAATAAAATAGCTAAGAAAGGTGGCAATCTGTGACACCAGAAAAATAGAGATTTATGAAATATTTGATACATTTAACATAACATTTTATACTAAAGCTTTCCCCTTAATTATCTTATGATTTTAATGATCCATGCATAGGTTTTAAGCACAGGCAAAGATTTATAGAAACATGGTATTTAAACTTACATAAATTAGATCAATTCATAGAATTGCTTGTTCTTAAGAAGGGGAACAATGCTAACTATATAACAATAACACGTAATCTTTCAAAAACACTCTACTGAAGGTTACACAAATAAGAATAATTTGAGAAGAACAGGAACCATTTAGCTACCCTGGGAGGAATCCTACAAAGAAGCAGAATGAAATAAATACTGAGATTTAATTACAGCTTTTCTGTGTGTTCTGTTTGAAAGTCTCCAGCGTTCAAATACATGGAAATTAGATCTGAAAACCCCTCCCAGCATCACTGTTTATATTGTGAACATCTAACATCCTCAGACTAAACTCCTCATGTGCTCATCCATGGATCAGGTCCATATTTGAATCTCTCTATTCAGAAGTATCTCCCACTGCAGAAATGGCATTACCTACCAACACAGCAAATGGCAGTGTGTTACCTTGCTCTTTTTTGGGCTATATGTTGTAAGCGTAGCTCTTTACCTCAACAGAAGGCTCTACTCTCTCATTAGCAGCAGAACATGAAAAGAGGGAAAGGGGGGATGTCTCTGTCACTTAGGTTTCTCCAGAAGGCAAACCCTCCCGCTGGTAAGCTCATCCACTAATGTAGGAGGCAACCCATTGCCTAGATACGTCTTTCACTAGTCTGAAGCTTTTTTTTTTGCTTGTAGCTCCATGGACACTCATCCTGCACATCTGAAGCTTCCTACAACATAAATGCAAGTAATTAAGTGACACAATTTGCATTAGCACAGGCCATCATTAAGCAGCTTGCTTATAATGATGGCAGATAAGTACAACGGTGATAAAATATTTCAGTAAAGCAAAGATGCAGTATGTTATACTGCCAAAATTAATTCAGTTACTAAAGATGCATGTATAGTGTCCTGTTCTTGGCTTGTCAAAGAGCATTTCCGCCTACAGTATGTATATATGTATATATGTTTATATGTATATATGTATATATGTATTTATGTATATATGTGCATATGCCATCCCCTTTTTCCACTGAAGGGTTATTTCATTCTATATATAAATCACTATTAATGATGTACTAGGTACATAATCATAACTAGCTAGAGATCTAACATGCACTTTTCATAGTCCTTCTGATCTTTGTACAAGGAAGACAGTACTAAGTCCTAATTAAACTCATAACCAAGAACCTTGTCATTACAAATTGTAAAGAAAATTCAATACATTCACATCCTACTGCTATGTTGAGCTGATGGAAGATCAAGAACTCTTCAAAACTGAGTTTGAAAAAATATCTTACCTTTAAACAAACTTCTGAGGCTTACTACAACGTTTACTTTAGCCTATAAAGTTCACATGAGAAAGGATAGTTATAATCACATCTTCCCACAGGTATCTCTGGTTAACCGCTTGACTACTTTCTTTCCATCTCTGTCTTTTCTGTCCTCTCCCTTTACTTCCTTTATTCTTATGGTTTGCCTACACTGGGAATAAGCTGATAATTAGTTTGTTGTTATTGCTCCCTTAGCAGGCACTGTATTTCAGAATAAAAGTGGCTTTCTTTCTAGAATGGAGTTTCCACGTGGGGAATTACCCCATCTTACCTACAGTGTACAGGTATAATTATTCAGGATTCCTTTACTAGTCATTTTCCCCATAGAGACGAACACTTGACCTTCAAATATCCATCAGCCTTAATATTATATGGCATAGAACAAAAAAGTATGTTTAACTTATATAGAGAAACTACATTGGGTGCTTTCAGATCAAACGCTTGTCTATTTTTCCAACTGTTAATTGATCGAATAAGAGATATAGCCTCTCTGCACCAGCTTTGCCTGCTGACACCCCTAGCCCATCACAGCTACACGAGTTTAGATAACCAAACTAATCAGAGTAGCCTGCAGCAATCTGCCTGCGGGACCTGAGGCTTTCTCACAACCTCACCATGCTCCTAACTACACCTCCATCTCCAGCCCCTGTTGTGTAATCTGGTTGACTGATCTCTCTCCTCCCGTTTAGATAACATGCTTATATGGCAGCTGCAGGGGAAGGAGAATAGGATAGAGATAAAAAGCAAGAAGTGCAGAACTCAAAGGCATAGCAGGCAGAGCTCTCCCTGAATTTCCTAAACAACCAGCTGATGAAGACTTTCCAAGTACCAGTGCACCTTTACGCATTTCTGTCTTGTTCCCCATTGCCCCCTTCCCCTCCAATACTTCTCACTCCCTTAAAGACATGCTAAATGTGTGCAGGGTTTATGCTCTCTGCACTCTGCATTTCATTTTTGCCTTGCACATCCATTCTTGCTACCTGCTTTCTCATTTGTCATGACCATTGGCAAAACAGCAGAAGAGCCAAAAATCTATACATATCTATTGCAATATAGACATTTTCTGAAACCAGCAATCTCATAGCACCACAATAAACTGTTCATGGATGAGCGACTTTAATGGTCCACTCCCATAAATTGGGTAATTTTTCTTAGATAAAAGCAAGCCATATAATTAGAAAAGGGAACTAGTTACTTGTAATGAAAGAATAATCAAATCACCATTAAAGGGAAATTAGCTGCATTTATCTTAATTCTAGGCCCCACTGTTGCCTTCTGATAGGAGACACTTCAGGAGGATAAAATTTACTTGACAATCTTGGTGACTTTTGCCACTCCTGTTTGTTCATGCAAAAGGGGGCCCTTTATGATGTTTTGGCACAGCAAGTTGCCTTTAACTGAACAAAAGCCATTAAAAGGCTATTTGTTTCATTTCCATAAAAAAAGACACACCTCAACTTTCAGCTGGCTCCTCTGTCCTCCCACTTGCAAGTCACAATTGCTGTGACAGAGCCAGGGAAAACAAGAAAGAGGCCCAAGGGAGATCTGCAAAAGCTTTGTGTCCAACTAGACCCGTGCATGGTACTCCTGGCGAGGAATCTCCCATGGGACTCCTCCACAAGCCTCTCTTGGCAGTTGCAGCACAATGAGGCCCCAGGGCTTTGGAGCCACTTCACAAGAGGTTCACTGGACCTGCCTAGTACCAGTACCGACAAACCTGTATTTTTTATGCCAACAGCACAAAGAAGGGAGCGGTTCTGTTTAGCCAGCATCCTCCCTCCCTCACAGGCCAACAGGAGGAAAGGAAAGCTGTCTGAGGTGGGGAGATAGCTCAACTCAGATAACACAGGTTTGACTCTGCTCCGCAGAGCCTTTTCCACTCTTGAGTACCACATGCCACAGAAGGAAAGGATGCAGAGAAACACTGTTAGGTGCAATAAGGTGATACATATTGCACCCCCAGAAAGAGGAGTGGAATTTAACATCAACTACTATAGTGGTAGGAGGGAAGAAAAAGTGTCAGACAAAGGCTGAGATTTTACTACCAACCATGATCAGTAGCTGCTTCAGTGTATCAGACTCCAGCAGTGTTCACCCCGCAGCAGATATCAATATTCATCAATATCATCCTTCACCAGCAAAGACCAAACTATTCCCAGCATGGAGATACACTTAGCTGCAGCAAGTTAAACCAGACAAACAGCACTCAGCAGCAAAACTGAGGTTTGGTACCACCTTCCCACGCTGACAGTCGCCTTCCTAACCCAAGTATTCCTTGATTCCTTTTCTCCCACCAGAAGAAAACAGTTTGCATGAAACAGCACCCACCATTAACCACACACTCAGCAACTTCCTTCAGAGGCTTGTCCTCCCTGAAGCAATTAGTTTATCCCAGTAATGAACAAGCCATGCAAGTATTTTCAAAAATTTAAGAAGTCCTGTGGCCTTCCTCACAGCACAACACAGATATAATACAGAATTAGGCTAAATAATGTTTAAAGAGCTTCATCCCACTAGCTCGCATTTATTTGTTACTTACTGGACTCTGATGATGCTTTAGCCTCTTACACGGATGACTTTTTATTTTTAATGTAAGTAGAAGAGCACTCATGCCAACCTCTAGCATCTTTACAATACGAACATAAAATACAATAGTGTAACAAAAGATCGTCTCCTTATCCCTTCATTCCCAAGTCCCCAAACCAAGTGTGACATAAACAAATCTAAGTAATATTTTACTTTAACTAGAAAAGTTGTGATCATCAGTTTAGTTCCTCTCCAAAGGCTTAAATACAGACCAGTCTGTATGAACACAATTAGAATGTTTTTCATGTTTCAGCTAGAATGGTTTAGCTGTTTCTCACAATCAGAGGCAATTCCAGTTTTGCCCACGCTAACAAACTATTTTACCATTTTATTGAAGAATTTCAACATCTACAACCACCAGAGTGGCACCTTTAAACTCATGAAGAAGTTAGCCGGTTGGAAGTTAAGTCTTTTGCTGGTTTCATGGAAAACTACCCAAATATGGAAAACCTAATGAGAAAACTCAAATTTAGTATGCTTAGTTGACATCTTAAAATTCGCTAGCAGAACTTCCTTAAGACTCCAGCTCTCACATAAGACTGCTAAATGTCTGGTCCTCCTACGCAAGTCCTCTTCTCTGCCCAGAAGTTTTACTAGAAGTTGGGAAAAGAAAAGAAGAGCAGAGGGTACAACTACAGAAAGAACGATAGCGTGGAGAACAAACTGGGGAGCGCATGGGCAGGAGCTGAGCAGAGGGCAGGATGCAGAAGGGGAGGAGATAGGATAACAATGTAAATTAGGGGGCAGATAATAAAGCAAAGAGGACGGCAGGAAGTAGCTTGGGAGCAAAAGAGAGAAGTCTGGTAACTGCCAGAACACCAGGGTCTTTAGAAACATGAAATACCTTCCCTCACCATTGGGCAAACAGACATGAGACTAGTTGTAAAGAATCTCCATCCCACTCAAGGCAGGACACAAAATGAGTAAGTTTTTCTACTGCTACCCACGACAGGGCTATTTCAGATAGTACAGGAGTGTGCTGTGGTTCCAAAGAGCTCAGTCATACCGATGTTCAGTGACAGCCTGTGTAAATCCCGTGACAGAAGTCTGCTTTCTGGGGTTCTTGGTTTGTGTGTTTACCTTAATTCACGGTGCTATGTGTCTACTTTGTGAGATGCTACCTTCACCTGCCACATACCTGTTGTACAGGCTGTAGGGAAGGAAGCTGCTGTCTGTACCATCTCTACCTCATTTGCTACAGAGATGAAAAGCGTGTGATGGAGGGGTTCCAGGTTCTGCTGGGAAAAAGGAAGGAGAGTCTTATCATCATGGCAAATAACTGAGCCTCTAGAAAACTGGATTCTAACTCTGTCCTAAGGTTCACATGCAAGTCTAAGGAATTTGCATTATTCCTCATTTTTTCCCCACACCCCAATTGAGTAATTTGTGGTGTGAGCTGCTAAGATGCTGAATGTGAGTAGGTGTATCTGAAGTCAGTGGGAAGTGGTCTTTCAGTACATGCCGAGTAGCATAAAGCATTTACCACCCTGGAAATGAAGGTCTTTGATTTAGTATTTACCACTCTGGAAATTAAGGTCTTGTATTTCTCCACATAGGTATCCAGAAGTGTTGATACTTTTCCTTTCCTGGACGTTAAGACAAGATAATGCCAACCATTTCATAATGGTGTGACAAGGGTAAAGTCATTAATGGTTAGTAGGATGATAGCACTCCTGAAATGCTCTGAAGAAAATTTTTTTTTTTTATTCAATGAAGGATAATGCTATGCAGTAAACTTGTACATTAAATTATACATGGAATAAGCAATAAAAGAAACATTAAATAGAAACACAGAATTGGAAAGCTTCTGGAGTTTAGTCTCCTGCTATCTCAGGCAACTACCTCACATAAGCACTTTTATAAATTGACCAGGCTCCACTTTCAAAGCAGATGGGCTTCCTGCCCTCAGCCCAGGGAAGTTGTTCTACAGCTCATTGCTGTGAAAATACAAAATCTTCTAATTCACAGTCTAAATTCACTGATGTCCATTTTACACACATTTGTCTTCCATTTAAATAACAATTTACATCCATGTTGTTTAGTCTCCTTTCGAGACATCATCAAATCTCCTCTTAACCTTTATTTTGCTAAACTAAACACAAGAAATTCTTTGAGCCTCGTCTCGTAAAAGCTCTCCAAAGAACATCATTCCTACTTAGCAGTAGGGTTCCTCTGGGGAAACTGGGAGCTTATGGCTATGTGATTAAAAACCATGTCACAGTGCAGTCTGAAGGCACATAAGCCCACAGGACCCAAGCCTGAAAAGCAAGCAGCTGCAGCACACTGTAGGTCTGAAGCCAGGCACACAGGCCACGCAGCTGCTCTGCACATATGTGTGAGACTCTACATCATGGGTGCAGTTAAGTCTGGATCCGTCTCACGGCTCTATGCACGCAAACTTGCTATGCCCAGCACTTCCCAACTTTTAAGATGGTCCTGCATTTCTTAATGCAACCTCTCAGTAGGTGGGAGAGAGGTAGGAGGCCAATTCTAGTATCTTCCCCATTTTTGAGGGGAATCAGTGAAGGAGGTAGCCTTGATTAGGTCAGCTGTCCTTCCTCAAATAAAACCCACTCATCCGTGCCATATAGGTGGAATGGTTAGCTTTATCTCTGATGGAGACATGATGTTAATCAAAAAACGTTTTGTTGCACAATTGGTCAATTTTGGTCTTTACCTCATGTGTAAATGAAGACAATCATTAGGCACTTTGGTGAAAATGAGAGTATCCTACTGACAAAGATGATTAAAAAGGCAACCTAAACTGTAGCAAGTTCCCAAGACAGTAATTTCTGGGGTAGAATAATACATTTCCATAATGCTTTCTGAAAGAGTTGCATTAACTTTGAAAAGGGTATTATCAATAGGTCCTTTTTTATAATGGAATAAATGCTTCCCAAACTCAAATGACAGAGTGGCTTGTTCACAGCATAGATCCAGTTTCCACATACATAATCCTAGTCCCAGACCAAACACAGATCAAGAGTTTTACGAGTTGAGACAATAACATCCTGGGGTTGATTCAGAGAATTCATCATCCCATCTGGATGCTGAAGTTCCTCACCATGACTATATTTGGTGATGCTGAAACCAAAGGTGAGAAATCTCATCACTTCATGCAGAGACTCAGTACCGCACGAAGACATCAATGAACCCGAACTAGCCTGAGCCCTGACAGGCCAGCTGCATTTGATCCACACCTGGATTTTGTAAACTGAATGCTGTGACAAATAGCACAAACCCACTGTGTCCTCACCACATCCTCTGAGACTTGGGCAGCATAAGTGTAGACAAAATCATGCATCCACTCAGCCAGTGTTTTGGACATACAATACGGCAATAGGTGCCTCATGTTTATCCACTCATGGATGGATAACATTTTATTATTCGTATGTCATAGCATGGACCTAAAATTCCAGTCTGTGTCCATCACATCTCTGACCTCTTGAAAATTAAGGTGAAATCAAGAGAGGGGGAAAAGTAAATATATTGATTGTTGTTTATGTGAAACGCTTGCCTCCCCCTGCGCGGGGCCTCGGGAATATGAACTCTCCAGGATCACTCTCCTGTCACCCCGGTCCCAGAGGGAGGGCGCAGCCACCCTCACTTGAAAATG
>NW_009222195.1:52074-65728 GCF_000690835.1 Fulmarus glacialis | reverse complement strand
TCCATTGCAGCACTCCAATCATGAGACTCCTCCCACAAATTCATGCTTTTATTACAGTACAATTTCACTTAACTCCTAATATTTTAATTGTGTCTCCACTTTCATTCAAACATTATGATCAGGTGCCATTTACAGGAGAAGGACTCATGCTACAAAGACCCAATTATTCTGCGTTTTCCTCAACTTGCCGGGATACCTACCAGTAGAGCACCTGTAAATATCTGATGCAATTTTAGCATAGTAAGCAGAGGGAAAAGTCTCCCCAAACAACTCCAGTCTACCTTTGTGAAGCACTGCATTGACGTGCTGGGCTGTGCAGCCGCAGCTGCTCTGTCAGGGATCTGGTATACTGGCAGTCTTGAAAGCAGAACATAAGAAACTCGCACACTCTGATTGAAAATTATGGAAAGCAGGTCTTTGTTGTTGCTCATGCCTGCCTGCCTGGATCTCACGGGTAGCTAGAAGTGTACCTTCACATTTCATAATAGATGAGATGTAAAACTAATTTTAAAACAAACTACTACCATGAAAGTGTTTCACTTTATCTCTGTATAAATACTGCTTTTCACATCCCTCCTCAGCTGCTGCATAGCAGAACTGAAAGTCCCAGCAAATAATTTATAAAGAATGCATTAGAGGAGATATGTACTTACAGCTCTCAAACACCTGTTTCAGAGGCCTAACATTAACTTGCAGTTATCTATCATTTATTGAAACACAGATGAGCAATCATTGGCCAACTGCTGGTGTTCTTCCAACTGAGATTGTGTCATACTGAAATCCTGTCTGTCTCTGAATTATTAAGATATGGGAAGTTCTAAATTGACTTACAAATGGGACATGTAGTAAATCTCCATGTGCATGCATACATCTGCTTTTTAGGCCAAGATCACATGCCAAGGAAACGGCAGCATAAGATACAAGATAATTAGGCATAGATTAGTACTACAAGAGCAAGTCAGGCACCCAAGCTGAAATCAGACTTCCACACGGCCAGGGCAATTTAAATCCCCAATAAGAGAATCAAAAGATTGGAACGAAAAAACCCTAAGAAACAGTAAGATTAAGCATGTGTCCACAAGGTGATCCATGATACAACTCTCCTGGGAAGAGCTGGGCAGAATATGTTTTCCTGTGCTGTAAACATTTTGGAAATAGCATACCAGTTTCCCCATTCTGCATCAGAGTGGTCTGAAATGTTACAAAGTCCACCACAGAGGGAAAAATAAAATAATAAATAAAAACACAGATAAAGTTTCTACCACCCAACAGACAGAGATTCTCCGAGCTATAGAAGAACCTGCTTTGAATTCCTGTTCCCAACAATATGTAATTATTTATGGGGTTTTTTTTTGTTTTCTTTTCTTTTTTTTTTTTAAACCAGGAATTCTAGTATAAACCTAGGTTTCATTAAACCGATTTGCTCCCAAGAAAAGCTTTGATTTTTAACAAGTAGATATTCCCTGGGAAAACACACACACATCCCCAAACCCTGACTCAATTCACATGATTTTTTTCCCAGGGCCAAACTTCCCTTCCATTTTATTTATAATGCTTGCATGTGTTTATATCTGTCCTGTATGCTATAGTCTTGGGAGTTCAGAAATGAGGTAGGTCAGGGATGAGCTGCACAGACACCTGGGTCTTGGCTCAAGCCAGCAGCAACCTCACACTAAAAAGATTCATTTCCAGTTTCCAATCACTGCAAGCCTTTATTTGTATGTGTCTGACTGATATCCTGGATTATACTGTTAAGAATTAATTTCAGAAGCACAATCCCAGCATATAAACTGTGCTGCTTGTTTTCAGATGCCATCATTTAGAGAATGTTCAAGGGAATTGTAAAACAGGATTCACTTTATGATGTGGATGAAGTTGGCACTGAATTCTAAATGAGCTGGATACTGCATGCTAAATTGTGTCAGCAACACCTCGGTGAACACAAATATGAGCTTTTCTCTGTCTCTTTGAGACACCTCTCCTTGAGTGATCCATACAGTGGCATCCTTATCAACCTAGGCAGAACAGACTAGATTTTATGACAAATCTGTCAGCTGTGCAGGGTTTGAGATACATTTCCAGCTGGGTGTAGTCAGTAGGTGTAACAAGGATGTGGTCTCTCAGATCAGTACTTTTCAGAGTTGTAGTTTAGATAGTATGTTAAAACTATCTGAAACGTTATTTCCCATTCCCTGTAGAGATCAATATCCAGTGGAGCTCTCAGACCTGAGAGAGTTTCATAGCCCAGTTTCCTCCTTGCTTCATTGCAATGAGGAGGTATAACTCTCTTCCTCATACCCTGTCCACCCTTCCTTGTATTGCAAGTGACCTGTAGCATTCACATGAACAATACAAACTAGGAGGCAAGGTTGCAGTTCTGACCCTAAGAGTTTGTAAAGCAAGTGATCTGCAAGCAGTGGTCACAAGAGTGAAGAAATGGAGCTCTGATAATAAAATAACCTTTAATGGCCCAACTATGCCTTTCCCGCAGGGCTATACACCTCCCAAGAACAGACACGCTCTGGGAATCAGGTGTATAGAAAAATGCACTAATTACAGTATTTTCCATATCACAGTATCTGCAATGTTCCATATACTTAGAATGGGAAAGAGCGTAAGTGCTAAAAATAGGACTAGCTCAAAAGCACTAAGGCTATGTTTACTCAAGCCACTCTCCTCTCTGTACCTCAGGATTTGTGCCCTGCTCAGCTATGCAGAAGTAATCAAAATGGTACCTTGCATCCGTCAAAAGACCTGAGAGTACAGCAAGTTTTGACTTTCGAAGTTTGTGCATCCAGCCATGGAAAGAAATAGGTGATTGCATCTGGCATGAAAGTGATAGATTTTCTTAGGAAGACTTTGACCTGAAGTACCAGGATACAAGCAATTGATAAAAGCAGCATGCTTTCACTCTGTTTCACCTCTTCCTCCCCTCACTGCAGCTTGATAGACCAGACCCATGACTAAGATGTGAGGCACTTAAATTTCACTGCCATTGACACAGGCTTGATACGTCGTTTGGGCTTTACCCATTTCAAGGTAGGATCTTTAAAGAGCATACTTTATTATATTTCAGTAAAAGGCAGTGTGGTCAAAATAGCAACTGCCAATTTGCAGGTTCCAATCTGTCTGTTATTTATAGTATAATGGAAATGGGATGGAAGAAATGACAAATACGTTTAGCAGATATGATGAGCATCCAGACAGAAAGGCATTATTAGCAAACATTCATTTAGCAGAGGCAACTACTGCTGCTACAGCCTGGGTAGTGTGTTGGACAGAACATGAGCTTGGAACAGGAATACCTCAAATAAACATGCAGAGAAGAAAAATGATGAAGGAAAATATCACTGGTGCGGCTGCATATGGCAGCGAGTGCTGTGCCAGGACTGGGATTCCTTCATCCACCAAGATGAGCCGAGTTCTGCATCCAAACATCGCTATTAACTCTTTGAATGTCCCTCTGGGATCTGAGGAGAATTAGGAAAACGGGACTTCAGACCTTGCCTGAGCTAATGCATCATTGAAAACCAAGTGTACCCAGCCAGATGCAGACAGCTGTGCACTAATCCTGCACAGGCTGGCCTAGATGAGAAGAGAGGAAGGAACAGGCTGCGACCCCAAGGCTGGGTTTCTCTGCTGGCACAGCCTGCAGGTGACACCAATTGGTTTATTTCTGATGCCTCTCCCATCTTGTGCTTTCTTGTTCCCGTAACACACATGCTGCTCTTCAGTCTATAATGAAAACATACAAAGAAAAAAAAAAAGCAAACCACCAACACAGCCAGCATCCTCCTGCCTTCCCTGCACAAGGAATTTATCACTGCCCTGCACACAGTGTCAACTCTCACTCCTCAATGCCAATTCTACGAACCCTGCACTAAAATCAAAGCAATTTACTGACCGACCAGGCAGCAGAGCCAGGCTCTGCGGGGCAGAGCAGCTGCCTCGCACAGTGCTGCGGTGGCTCTTCTAGACTTTGCTTTCACCTCTTTGGAGTGCCTACAGCCCTTCGCAGTCCCGCCTCTCAGTGCTCTGCTCAAGCCACATGCATCCTCGCTGCAGGTTTGCTGTTATCCACAAGAACAACAATATTTCTACTAGGACTCTGAAAATCCTAGCCAGAGAGATGCTGAATGTTTTAAACTTGTCATGTTCAAAAGCTTCACTTATGTCAAAAAACCTAATTTAGTACAGGGTTTCCAGACTCTGGTGACAAGTCCTACTCTTTTCTAGGGAAAACACCGATGAAGAAAAGCATCTCCTTAACTTTCAGTGGGCTCACTGACAGCAGGCTCTTCCTTGAGGAAATGACGGTCCCCAGGTGTTTGCAGAGCCATTACCATGACAGGGTTTTGATCTCCACAGAAATCTTTGAGTCTGCCTCTAACACAAGTGATAATAAAATAAAACTTAACCTTTTCCTTAGGAAAAGCCAAGTGGGCGCTTCTTGGAGCACAAGCTGCTCTTGGCAGGCATTGGCTCTACCTTTCTCTTTTTTCTAAAATTAAAGATGAAGCTGAAAAAAATGGGGTTTCATCTCCCTTTCACAACTCAAATCACATGCAATGTTTTGATGAGGAAGCACTAGAAGAGACTACCACCACCTCAGCATCCCTCTGTCTTGCCCCTGCTGCCCTCTGCCAGCCCCGTCCCACCGCCTCCTGCCCTCGGACTGACGGCTACCGCCGCGCACACAAAGCCTGCACCCACAAATCCGATTCTGAATTCTGGAAAGACCGTCTGCCCTTCATTTATATTCCTTCTCCTGTCAAAGTGATGGTGACATTAACAAGCATACTCAGAGGGGGGCTTTGTGCCAATTAACAATTTCTCGTTAGCTTAATTAGGGGACACATGTTTTTAATCACAGCTAAGAATGTGGAGTGATTGAAGAATTGATTCAGAGCCTTTTGAAAGCATCACTGTCAGTGCATGGAATTTAATTCGGCAGATGTGGTTAAAGAAAGAGAGCAAGGGCCTTAAATGACTTTGGCTAAATGAGCTTAATAGCAGGCTGAAGCACAAGGAGCTGCAGTTACATGGACAATATTTCCCTATCATCACCGATGACAGTCTACTCTGACTTTTCAAGACATTGAGAAGTGTGTATAAAAACACCACCAACACCACTGATTTAATTCTTGCATTGGCATCTGTCATTTTGCAGTACAAATATGTCCTGTCTGCTACGTGCTAAGCCTTCTCTGAGCAGGACATACTCCCTCCTCATCTCCTCCTCCATGATTACCTTCCCCAAAGATAAAGGAATTACAACCACCTGGTTGTTTTATCTCAGACATTTCAGTTCCATTCTAAAAAATCTTCTCCTAGATTCTTAAATGCAAGTGACAAATTACTCTGGGACATCACTCAAGCAGGGGTAGGTTCCTATGTGTAATGAGAAGGTCTCAACATCATCCAGAGCGTGTGAGATACTCGTCCAGTGAGGCGCTGATCGGGCTTACTGCTCACATAGAGCCATCTGCAATAAGAGACCTTTGCAAACCAGATGAAATGATACAGCTTTAGTCACAAAGAAGTCAGTCCACATCTCCTTGGCCAGAATTCAGCCTTTCTATTACTAAACAGCTAATTTGAGATCCTGGATACCATAATTTCCTTCCCTTCAATGGCTTCACCCCCTACGATATAATCCCTTTTGCTTATCAGGGAAGATGTATATCGCTTTAGAGATGATCATCTAAACACTGACCAGGCCAGTGCCCTCTCCCTGACATTAAGTTCAGACTACTTCAGACCCCCTTTAGTGTCAATATTACACATTCTCTTCCCCTAAGTTAACCCCAGCAGTTCTCAAAGGAGAGGAGAGCGAGTAAAAGGTGTTTTGAAGCCATCCATGTTAAAAGTCTGTGTCACTAGACATTTGAGCCAGGGTGTCGGTGTCAATGCAGATCAAAGCTGTGACACCTGAACTGGATGTTTTGAAAAAGTAACTGAGGCTTCACTTGCTTTTCCATAGGGTAACGCACTGTGTCACAGCAGGAGATGGAGAAACATAGACCTATCAAAAGGGCTTCATTACAAAACATGAAGATGTAATATTCTTGCTGCAGGAAGAAGATGCAAATACTGGCATCTCTCTGCCTCTCCATCTTCCTGATCAGCAGTTGTCGTTCCCCCGTTCATTGTAACTCTAGCTTTCATTTAATAGTGTTACTTAACATATCCGTTTTGTCATCTTATTCTGACCTTGCCTTTGAAATATAGGAACATAACATACTGCAGCATTTGCACAATGCAAGAAATGATGACATTTACCAGCAATATATATAGAGGAATAAAAGCCGCAAGTCTTTGATAGCAGTAACAGTATTTATGCAAGTGCTAAAATGAGTGGTTTCAAGCAACAAAAACATACGAATGGAACAATTGACAGTGTGGGCTTGACAAAAAGAGGTTACCTCTAATGCAGCTGGGTCAGCAGATCTGAACCTGTTTCTACAGGACCTCTAAGACCATGAGTCTAATCAGAAGCCACCTTTTTTTATCCAGTCTTCTGCTTCATAGACCACATCACTGCCTTCTCTATAGACAGGAAGAGGAGGTTACATGGCTGCCCAACTTGAAGTACACCTGAAAACTAATTACCCTACAGACTTCCATTGCCTTGACCTTGTGTTGGCATTTACACTCACCATTATAACTTGGTACCATTTTACATGTACGCTTTAAATGACTGTACACAGTTTTGGGTGATAGATGTTCAGGAACTAAAGCTTTGATGAATACCTGTATTGCCCCATGTCTCAGCTGCTATGAGTCACATCTGCTGTTTTAAGGGACCCTCACTCTGCATCCACAAGCCCATTCCTCTTTTAAGAAACTGAGCTGAGCAACTCTGTTCTAGAGGACGTCTTGTCTACTGGTTTCATCCATCAAACTTTGGGAGAGTCGCAAGTTTTAATTTCTTTCACATCAGCCACCTCCAAGGAATTTCCTTATCAGGTAGGAGGCACAGTGCGGGTATTGCAACAACAAATTCTGGCTGATTGCAAATCATCTCAGAGCTGTTTGTCACAGGCTTACACTGACCTCGTTAAAGCTTTTTTATCTTAACAAATTTGGAATATGTCATCTAGAACAAGAACGAGTTCACTGTTTACTAAATGTGCATGTAGATACCTTGTTTCCCCCCTTGATTTGTTTTTTAATGTATTCTCCTTTTCCCCACCCAAATATAATAAATATTGTGGAAAGGTTAAGGTCAGAAATAGATGGATTCTCTAAGCTAGTAGACTGGAAATATTCAACGAATTAAATCAGCAGAACTGAAGCCAGCTCTAATAGCTTTCATCCGTTATGTTTGCCTTCTTTCACCAACCTAATGCCCATGTTTTTGCAGGAGAGGAGTTAAACGTAACTTTTTTTTCTTCCCAGATTTATGAGTAATATGTAGCAAATCGGGCAGATCACTCATGCAAGCAGTAGCTTTCCAATCCTCAGAAACATTCATCTTGAATAAAAATTGTATGCGGGATTTTTTAGAAATGTCGCAGCCCTTGTGTAAGCATAGCTATTGATTTCACCTGAGTAGCAATTATAAGATATATATGAGATGTCAATGTTGTTGTTAATTAAACTTATCTTACCCTACTCAGTATTTTGCTTATTTTCTTATATAGAAATTGAGGGAAGTTAAAAATCATGCTGCAGTATGAGTTGGTGATGTATTACAAGAGATAATCATATTTTACAAAGCATCATTCATCCTGAGAGATCCCAAACTGCTCGTGAAATATTTGCATACGCACACATTTTCTAAAACAATAGCAGAAAAGAGACATGATGAGGATCCCTCTGCTCTTTCAACAACTACACAAAAATCAGGAGGCAACAGGTCTTGTAGGAGTCAAGTCAGCTTGTGAAGCTGTACCAGTACAGAGCAGGTCGCTCTTCATTCTGGCACCAGAGAGCTTAGAGCAGGACAGCGCTCCCTGTGCCACATAACGTTGCAAAGGATAGACTAGGATGAAATACATGGGGAGAAATCCCCAATTTTAATGGTAAGTGTAACATTGGATGGACCTTACCTATTTTCTTACCTCCTAAGATGAAGGGTTAGGCTGTACTACTGAGACCTAATCTGTATTTCCAGCAGAATTACATTTATCACATCTGTTGATTCACCCAGCTGGTTTTGGATGTCATGCTCTTTTCTCTTTGCTATTTCTATTTATGCCTCTATAGCTAACTCTTCAAAGTCAAATTGATGATGTATTATGGAAGACGATTGCTTTTTATATAGCATCATGATTTCTGAACATCTTTGTCACCCACACAGCAATTCCAGTGCTCTAGCAATATTAATGGATACTTCCCTGAGGCAATGCTAAAATAGCCCAGAGAAACCTTCTGATGAGAGCAAAGCAGTTATGGGGTGATCCGTCAGAGCAGTGGTCTGAGACCCCCAGGTTTGACAGGCTACGGCAGGCAGCTGTGCACAGCCAGCAGCGTGTAGCTGGAAGGGAACATGCTCACATTCTCTGCTTCTTTTTCCCATAAGCCTACAGCATCAAGGAGCCCTTTGGGAAGTGTACATATGGCATTCAGCCATTCTATGCCACCTGGAGACACAACACCCCTCCAATTTGTTTTAGATTCTACATTATATGTTTCATAGAGACATTTGACTTTGGCCTACAGTAAAAGCTGTATCATTTCTCAAATCCTTTCTCCAAGACCAACCAAAACACCAGAGGAGGTTAGAGAAGTAGAATTACATACCTTTTGTAGCAATCTATTTGAAGTAAATCAAAGATCTTCATTCACAAACACAGAGCACTTGTTCAGCCCTTGAAGGCTCCATCCCAGAAGAGTCATTGCAGTCTGGCACATATGCAGAACACACAGGGCTTCGAGCCAGCTTGCTCACACACCTAACTCTTCCTCATCACTTTCCAGAGTTGATCTATTACTTTAGGATCTGTTCTGCGAGGAGACCTCTCCCTGAGCCAGGTTACTCAGCAGACAAACATTCACACACACAATGAACACCATTCCCCCAGCATCACCCACAAAACCCCAGCTCCCTGACTTTATAGCTCAACTGCCTGCAGTGATTTTGGACACACCTGCAGGCATGACTCAACAGCAATTACCATGCAGGTTCCATAAATTATAATGATTAATTGGTAACAGTAACTTTAAGCACCTGCAGTTTTGAAAAATAAACAAACAGTCAATTAGAGAAGCTTACGTCTCACCCCTGAGTCGCTGTTCCCCTGCTTTTTTTTCTCCCTTCTTTTTGGTAATAAATCTGTGATGTTAACCAGAACTGATATTCAGGCACTGCTTCGAATGATGTTGTCATTATCAGTGTTCAATTCAGAGGATGAGGCCAAGAAGTCAATGGCCAAACTAGTCTATAAAAGCAGGTCAAGGAGAAACAATGCACTGGGGAAAATTAGAGGAAAATTATCTATTATCTCGGGGCTTGAATGTCAGCTGAGTTTTCTGAGCAATACAAGTAACAACAACAATCAGTAGGCTACCAGGCTTAGGTGCTTGGAAAGTGGCTGAAACTCACTGGAAAAAGGAGAGCTTTTAAAAACTGAAATATAATAATTTTTATAAAGAATAAAATTAGTTTAAATATTTATAGAATATGAAATAATTACTGCAAAGATTAAGAAAAAAAGGGAAATTGTTAAACAAATAAAATTACTATAAACAAACACATTTCTTAAAGAAATAAAAGGATTATGGCAAAGCTTGCCTGTGAAAATTGATAAAAAGCCTTATTCTTAATTTCCTCTCCATCCATTAAGAGCTAGCCATGTGGAGAAATTATTAGTAGCTGTAATATTTCAACCTGTATTTTTAATCAGTCATTCAAATTAATGCAAAGCAGATGGAATAGACCATATTTTCCTAAATCACACACATTAAAATATGTAATTGAAGTTTTTCAGCGTGGAAACTAAAATGTACTAGAGTCACGGTCCCAAGTCCCACATTATCTACCCTGACCTATCAAATCAAGGGCAGGTACCGCAGATTTGTGACACATCTGGAGCATCTCCTGTGCCACACTGCAGACAAGCCCCATTTTGGGAGTCCTCCTTTGGAAATGATTTGTAGAAAATAGGACTATTAAAAGTGTGGTCCATATTTTTTCCCCCCAAACAAGGACTGGTCCATCTAATCTATTTTTGGCAGATATTTGTCTAACTGGTTATTAAAAATCATCAGCGGTAGTTCAAATGCAGACTCGAGACTGGTTTGACATGGGGCGTATCTGCTGCTCTCATGCAACCGCCTCAGAAGGGAGCCATCGATCCTTCCCAGGTCCAGGACGGGCCCCGACTCCCATCCGTAGCTCCTGTGATCCTGAGCACCCCCGTTACACCCAGTGGGTGCGCAGTCCGGGCTGGCGCACCATGCTCGGTACAAGCCGGCGGGTCCCTGCAGCCCAGCGAGTCCTGGGGCGCGTGCGAGGCTGCAGCAGCACCCGTGGAAAAAGCAAGAGCATATGCACCACCAGGACAAACACGTCTCCCTCTCGCAGAGATAGTCTGGCAAGAGCTCACATAAAGGCGTGAAGAAAGTTGCTGCCAGGATGTAAGAAAAGAAGGGAGAAGACAGCTGGCCTCTGAGCACAAAGCACGATCTTTCACACAAGCAACAAGGCCAACAAAGCCTTTCCTCCCCCCGACGCCCCTTCTGCTCCTTCCCCATTCATGGGAACCGGCAGCCTCGCCGAAAGACTAACGAAGGTTTATGCAAACTACTACTGACATTTGGAGACCAATTAAGCATATGTGCATCCACCTATGCAAAATACGAGCGTAGTAAGCTGTGTAACAAGGCAGCCTCTTTGAAGGGGCAATTCTAGGACATCCTCCAGTGAAGCGCATCTCGATTAGGACGTGGTTGATCGTGCAAAAACCTCCGCTGCTCCAGCAGGGTCATGCAAACATCAGCGTCTCTCACCGAGTTGTGCCTCCTTTCCTCTACACAAAGTGGTTAGGAAAAGATGTTGCATATTAGCCTGGTAGGATCAATGTGTAAAACAGAAAACTTAGTGATGGTTATTGTTATCACCTCTGGGAGAGGCATGCAAACATGCCACCATTCATCTGTAGCAGCTGATCAGAGTATTTTATTTGGCAGCTAAGGTTTGGACTAAGGGAGAGGGAAGTTATTTTTTCCTACATTTCCAAACTCTTTAATGATCAGAAACTCAAAATTTCCATTCCACTTCAAATGTTAATGGATTTGCTTTCTGATTTGCAAAAATTGCCATGTTTATACACTAGAATGGTAAGCACTGAGTGATGATAGATGAAGATGTGCACTGCGAAAAAATGAACTGAAATGGGAAGGCTGGGTTAAAAATAAACAAGTCTGAAGGAAAAAATGAAGTCTCCAGTGAAAAACAGAATTAAATATGCCACAGTATTTCCTGCTATTTCTATCAGAAACCCCAGATAAAGGGGTTCAAAATTCACTGGAGATTGCTTTGAAAGGAAAACCTTCTCAGTGAAGACAGGTATGTTTTTCACCACAGTGTTACTCTTTAAATTATAACGTAATAGATAATTAATGTTTTCTAAATCAATGTAAATATGTCCATGTTAATCTAATGCCACTTATTTCAGTATTCTTTTCAGAGGAGTAACTGCTCTTCTCCTGTTCCAAATCAAATACAGATTTTCTTCCCCATTGGAGTGGGTTTGATTTTATTGTTTCTAGATCTGTTTGTATTCACTTCTGCAAATGAAACAAAAGCTTTCCCTTTGCAGTTCAGTTCGCTCTTTGTCACAGCTGGCAAAACCTACACAACAGCAGCGCTGCCATCCCCGGGTCAGGCTCCTCCTGGAGTCACCTTCCCTTGTTGCAAGCCTTGTGCTTGATTTCAAAATATTTTCCTCCTGGCAAAATAATACATTCTTTCCAGGTGAGTCTGGGGAGGCAGGCAGGCAATGGCAGCGTGGCTCTCCTGACTTGCAAACTGCTGCGCTGAAGGCTGTGATGTGAGTGGTTTGGTCAGTTTGGCTGTGTTTGGAACAGACCCTGAGATAAACCCCCCAGTTAATCCTGCAACTGCAGACTCCAGCCAGCAACGAGCAAGTCCCCTCTGCTGAGATAAATCCGCAGGCAAGAAGCCAGTGGAGCTGTGATAGCGTACACTGACTGAGAATCTGGTCTGCTGTTTCCAAATAAATAAAAAAACCCACCGACAGAAGGTTGGCTACGTGCTTACACGGAGAGGGAGGCTTCAAACAGATAAATCTGGAGGAAAGCGCAAGGTCTGCAGGGGTTTTTGATGGATTACATTGCATGTTTGAACATAATACACATTAAGGCTGGAGACACTGATGCTTTGAATGGTGTGAAATTCCATCTAACGTGGGTTGTTTGCCTGACACAAACATGTTTAGCACGAGATGGAACAAAGGCGAGAAAATCACAGCAGTTTTTGAGTGATCCTTGAAAAATTTTTGCTCTTCCTCCCCCCACCACTTTAAAAATGCTACTTTTTTTTTTTCCTCCAGCCCCATACCTCTCCCACCTTTTCTGGTAACAGCTTAGTAAATAATTCAGAGAAAAAACAAGAACCAGAACTGAGCATAATAAAAATGATGTCTCTATCTGCTGTTGAGGCGCATCGTGCCACTTAAGTAAGACAGATGGGAGGATATGCCGTACTTTGCTTAGTAAACTGCATTGAGAGAAACTGAATAAGCCTGAAATTAGAGCAGAGGGTGAGATGGGGGTGGATGTACTGGTACAGTGTTGCCTGACAAAGATGCAGGGAAAAGTAATTTACTCTGAAATGACAGTTTGAAGGGGGAAGAAAAATAAACACACAGGAGGGAGTTTAGACTCATTAGCAGCCCAGCCTCAGTATTTCATCATCAATAATAATAAAGAACCCAGCTGAACCAGTGACTCACAATAACACTCAAGTCTCTGGGTCTCCATTTTTAGTTAACACATAATAACTGGCAGTGCAGTGGGAACGCAGGATGAGGAATGGGGCAGATACGACGTGGGCTGCTGCCTCCAAAGCTGTGGAAGGCACGGTCGGCCTCTTCGGGGAGCAGCACTGATTTATGCCAGGCCGAGGCAAAGGCAATTAGAGCTGCAGCATTCCTCCATCTTCAATGTGTCCCGAGTACTCAGAGAACCAGCCCAGCTACGGCAGCAGGGCTGGCTGGGGCTCCATCGCTCAGACGACTTCCACTGCATTTTAGGAACATTCCCCTTAATGTGAAATATATTCTCTGCCTACGGGAAACAGGGAGGAGCAGAGACAAAAGGAAACAGTGGTGGTGGCTTGTGGACCATGCTCAGAGGCAACAGGGGACGGCAACATGGGTCGAGCTTAAACCAAGACATGAGCAGACAGAGCACTTTGATCTAATCCAAGTTTAAGGACTAGGGTTGGTCAAACTAATGTTTCCCTTAATGTGAAATATATTCTCTGCCTACGGGAAACAGGGAGGAGCAGAGACAAAAGGAAACAGTGGTGGTGGCTTGTGGACCATGCTCAGAGGCAACAGGGGACGGCAACATGGGTCGAGCTTAAACCAAGACATGAGCAGACAGAGCACTTTGATCTAATCCAAGTTTAAGGACTAGGGTTGGTCAAACTAATGTTTTTACCATTCAATATTCAAAGCAT
>NW_009222195.1:14465-52060 GCF_000690835.1 Fulmarus glacialis | reverse complement strand
AGTACATTTTCCATTTTGTCTTCTCCACATCACACTGGGCTGTGGTATTCTCAGCACTGCAAACTAAACAAGCTCTGGCCTGGATCAGCATTTCGGTGGGAAACCAGCCAGGGAAAAGGAGGATGTGAATGGTGTTCATGCTTCAGTAAATGGCCTTTTTTCCACAGTCAGTAATGAGCCTGTATCAGAAGGACAGCATGCTATGTTTATCGTGAAGGTCCCGTGCCCCTTTTCTTTAGATTATTGCCCTAATTCTGCAGTGCTGAAGTATCTCTATGTGATTCACTTGTAGAAAGAGCTGGCAGCTCCAACGGCCAACATTCACCTATAACTGAAAGCGCATTTTCAGTAAGCCTCGGACCCAATGTGCTAAGCAATTCTGACAATCTAAACACTTATTTTGGTGCCAAAATGGAAGCTGAGCTATTTAGAAAAGCTTGTCTTTGAATTTTGAGTGTTGAATATTTGGCTTTCAGTATACCTCAGATTCAGGCCTTCAGTATTTTGCTTCCACTGGAAACCAAATAAAGCATAACACCCCCAAAAGTCCCACACTGCTTTAAGGTTGAAGCATAATTTATAAATATTGATTGTGTGCTGGAGGCTCAATCTTGCAAGGTGCTGAGTACACACACATCTTACTGATGCCCTTTGGACAGCCTCAGGGGAAAGACACTTGATAAATGCACAATACAGTTATTCTAGCAACAAGAAGTGCCAAGTACTGTTATTGTTATGTCCCTTCAAACACAAGTGCAGATTTGTTTTGAAAGCACACATATAGTGGAAGTTGCAAGGTAGAGGTTCAATACATTAATTATGCCTCAGTATGAGAGCTCTGACAGATTACGGGCAGACTAATTAAAAGTCTTTAATTAAAACACATGGTCCTTGCAAAACTCAGACTGGACATGGAAGAGCTGGCTCTGAGAAGGTTGGAAATGACCTTAATGAAGGCACCCAGAATCAAACGAAGCCCAGTGTCTTCACTCCTCTCTGCATCAGCAGATCATCGGGATCTTATGTGTCCAGCGGGGTATGAATAGCTGACTGGCAGATCTTGCACACGTTAGGAGCAGACTGAGTGCTCACTCTCAGTCTCAGTGAAAGAGACGGTGCCTGCCCCCAGAAAGAAGTTGCCTTGCTGTCTGGTTTGCTTCCATCTCGGAATCTGGATGGATTGAGCCCAGACTGGCTTGCCCATGGAAGGCTCACATCCCATTCCTGCCACGCCAGGCATTGGCCCTGCATGGAAGGGAGAAATGTGACATGTCCCTACAGCTTATTGTACAAGCATATAAGGAGAGCAACAGTCTAGACCTTAATGGGGTACTGTAGTGTTTCTTCTACAGAGATGTAATTTGAAAGGGTCTGTTCATAATCCTGGAAAAGTGCCCCATTGAAGATCCTAAGCTCAAAACTGGGAAATGCTTCACTTTTTTAAAGCAAAGCTTCTGGGTTTCCCTTCTTTGTTCTGACCAGAAAGCACAACATTTGGGCTGTAAAGACTAAGTATCAAGTTATGTTTTATTGTGAAAACCTTGGCTTTCAGACTCTTTCTATAGGCTCAACTGAATATTTTCAACTGACTTATGGTTTATATTTACATAAATTACCATATGAAACTTGTTAATATTTCCTGAATATTCTTTTTCATAGCGCTATTAGACAAGGTTTTGTGCTTTTGTTTGGGACTCAATGTCAGCAAATCAGAATTCATGACTGTGATCAGTTAGGAACGTAGCAAAGTAATTTATTCCCTAACATACAGTCTGGGTGTCAAATAATCCGTCCTGAGAAACGCTATCTGAAATCAGCAGAATTTTGTCATGCAAATTACAGGAAGTGTTATTGTTGGGAACAGTGGGAAATTCCTGATTCACTGTCATTTACACATTAAATGAGCTCAGACTTGCTTCATGGAAGGCACTGCGCTGGGAACATGCTCTGGTCTCAGGCTTTTTTTAGAATCACCAATAGCAGGAAAGGGCAAGAAGAATTTCACCTATTGAGTACAGTTTATTGTCAGTTTTCTTCATCTACAGACTAATTCCCTGCTGGTATAGTTATTTTATCAATGAGTTAGGCAGCAAGCTCTGTACCTCTCCACTGAGTCTGCCTGTACTGTGGATGAAAAGATGCTTGGTGCACTCTGTACATGTTAGCCCTGGAGCTCGGAGTTTGAGGAAGGATGGAACAATATCTTGCCTAGCTCCAAGCGAAGCTGGGGACATGCTCTGCCTGAGACAGTGAGTCCTGCAGGGTCTTGGCCCACAGCCTCACACAGAAAGCAGGATGTAGCCACCATTTCTGAGCACTAAGCACTGTGGCCTTGTCTTTGTTGCCGAGAGGTTTACCTTTGAACATAAACTACCCCTAGGTAAAAAAAGCACAGTGAAGATAGTCATATTTGTTTTACCATGAGAGTAGCACTATATTCTTAGCAGTCTTGATCTTGGCAAGTTTGCCAGGAAATGACAGATTCACTTCAGATTACATCTGCGCAAGCTGGTGCTAACTGATAGTTGTTATCATCTCCTGACTGATGCTGACACGTGCAGTCGAGCATTGTCAAGCAGACACTGCTGCCCGGGCAGGTATGTTCATGAGAAGTGTAACACCTAAACCTGCCTGACCCACAGGAGGCCCCTGGGCTGGGGGGGCTCTGGCCAAGCTCTCAGAGCACAGCACGTCCTAAAACAAATATTCTCCCTGCAGCACACAGAGATACTAATGCACTCAAGATCAGCTCTACTTTCCTACTTTTCATGGAAAATCGAGAGGGAATTCCCCAGAATGATCAACTGTTCTTCAGCAGTGTCGTTCTCCCACCCATAACAACAGGCTGGGTAGGACAGCAAATCTGGACTACAAATGTTTAATGACAAGGGATGAAATTAGATTCCATCCACAACTGAGTCTAATTTCTCTGAGGACCATGAATCTGTCATTGGAAAGGGTGCTCACAGAAGTGGATGACAGTGCTTACTCAGGGCAATGATGTATTTGCGTGATCCACATTAACTCAGTCGCGGTCTTTCTCGTCTTCTGTAGGTGAGAAACACAGAGGGGTTTCTGAGGCTACTCAGTGTTTTAAAGTTAATAGGCCTAATACTCTAGTTCTAGCAATAAGGACTCCTCCCCTTCCAGTCCTTGTTCATGTGAAATTAGTTTTTCACGCATTAGACGTTCCCTCGGCAGAACTTCCGAGACAAGGAATTCCTGGTAAACACCGGAAAGAAAAGCTGGAGCTCAAGCAGTGAGTCAGTTTGCCTCCGCAGCCAGGGCTTGATTTCTCTAAGGAGCACCCCCAGCTCAGGGATGAGCTGTGCTTGCGTCTACCCTGACACCGAATCACCTTCCCTGTACAGAGGGGGTGTGCAGAACAGCAGAAAACATTTCAGCGACAACACAAACCCACAGAGCTGTGCAAGGGCTCCAGCCGGGCCAGAAGCCAGCACCATACAATCCTCAGCATGCCATGGCTGAGGGGACCTGAGGGTGCTCTGTCCCTGCTGCTGCGTCAGGTTTTAATCCCGTCACTGTGAAGCATCCACGCACAGAGCAGCTATAGGCAGAACTGGCGTAGTGGAGGAATGCTTGTCCGTCACCAGTAACCCTGCAGCAGGAGGGATTACACGCTCACCTTGCATGCAGGCAGGGAGGGCAGCTCAGCGGAGCAGGACACAACACAAGGCAGATGAAAGCTTTTTCAATGCTTTAGAAAGTAACAGACAGAAAGCATAAATATGATTATATTATTTTTCCATCTTTTTCTACTTCATTTCCACTGTCAAAGATGGAAATCTAAAGCTTCTATCTAACGCTTTACTCTTTCCTCCTTCTGGACTAGCAGCGGCGCAGAGCTGTTCTCACTCCTTCATTCACAACACCGAGATGGGAAATTCAGATAGTTTTAGTCCAGCTTTCAGCATTTAAGTTTCAAAGAGGTAACAACAAAAGGTATCACTTGACTTGTCAATAACAAACTCACTAGACGAGAGGCTGACTACGCAATGGAGACTGAACACCCCTGTGCAGGGTTGCTTTGACTGGAGCGAAGGCAATGCTGCCGGAGAGCACGACCATGCCTGTGCCGCTCGGCTGCCGCGGCAGAGCAGCTGCTCCGAGGAGCACCAGTCTCCCCCTGGATCTCCACCACTGCCCCACATGAAGGATTTTTAAGATCATAGCATCCAGATGTAAGGTACCAGCCTACACCAGGAGATGCACTACCTCTCTTAAACTGCTGAGACTCCAGCTCCACACTGCTCCAGAACTCCACGGACCTAATAGGTAGAAATTTTGTAATATCCAGCCATTTAAGTTGTTTTCTTTGGCGTTTTTGTTTGGGTTTTTTTTTCTTGGTTAAAGTACCCTCTTCCCAATCCAGGCCCTTTGGGAGAGTTGAGAGTCTGTTGACATTTCAACTGCTAGATATTTTTCACTTCTTGTTAATCCTTTCCTCCCAATTTGCTGTTTCACCCTGCTTGCATTGGAACAAGGGAGAGCTGAAGATAAGCAAAATAGGCCAAACCCCCTATAATGGAGAGGTGATGAGATCACCTACCATCTGGAGCCTGTGGTCTTCCAAAGAGGAAACTCAAAAACTAATTAAAAATACTCTGTGTCATAAAGGCTAAACTGCCAGCAGGACTGAGAATAAATTGGAGATCATTAGACCTTCATTTCTCTGCAGTATCTTCCAGTAATTTTAGTTTTGTGAACCAAACAGTTTGTGGCAGGGAGGAAAGCCAATATAATAGGAAGAGGTTGCAGCAAGTCATGTAGTTCCGAGAGCTCGGAGTAGGAGCTCTCATCTCTCAGGATTGTTTTATTGACTTCCATCTGCCATCTTTGGACAGGTCCAAATCTCCCAGTCACACACTCTCCTCTCCTGACAACAGGGAAATATGGTTAAAATGCCAGTGCTGGGAAGGAGATGTCCAGATCCCAGGAAAACCATCAGAAATCCCTCCTCAGTTTTAGGCTCCTCCACAGTTCCTATCCCCCTCCTACCCCTGCTCACACATACCAGAAGCCCTTCTCTAGCCTCTGATCTTTGATTTTAAGCTCACCTCACCTACATATGAGCAATCAAAAGTGGAAAATACCAGCCTCTCTGCAACGCTCATTCTTATTACAGAAGGAACAGAATAATGTTTCAAGTTTCATTTCGGTGACAAAATCTCTCTAAGACATCACACACAGACAGCAAAAACTAGTGACCTTCAAGGCTACTAAATGGACTTACTTTTTTTATTCTAGCTTAAACCAAAAGGCATCACGGCAATAATTACTCTCTACGCTCGCCCCGTGCAGCACGCTGCCTCGCTGCCTGGTAAGGTCAGAAGGGTCATTGTCAACAAACCTGCTAATGGCAATCACACAAAAGGCAATTTCTCTTCCAGGGCCCATCACTCCATTAATGAACCCGTAAGCTAAAGAACAGCAGTTTCCAAGATTTATAGACATTTCTTTGCCTGTTTGGGGGCTATCAGCTCCGGAGAATAATTTCATTTTGCCAGACTGGATGGGATCAAGACAGGCGTCTACCTTGCAGAAGTTTTTTTAATGGACTTTCCATGGTATGGCAATAACAAATGGAAATTAGACTGTGTTTTTACTGATAAATCCAGCAAGTGGACACTAGTGATGTGGTCTCAATCTCACTCTGCCATTTGATTTACCAAGGCTCGTCTAGAAGGAGCTATAGAGTTATTTTTGCACCAGAGGTCTCTGGGTTGCAATCAACGACTTCATTTTTTCAGTCACTTAGCATCTGCTGTGTTGATTTCCCATTGATTTTTAGCTGTACGTAGCCTTTAAAAGCTGTTACAGTGAAGCTCAAATAGTAGGCTTTCAAACTCATAAATATGGGTTAAGGCTAAGAGCAACTTTTGGCCAAGTGCGAGAATTGTGGAGAAGTGGTGCAAAGCTGCCCACTCTTGCCTTACAACATTTCTTCCTAAGAAAAGGACAACAGAAAATGGAGCTGGTGCTTTCTCATTGCCCGGTCTGCAGGCAGCCTCGACAGCTCGGGAAGGCTGTCTCCTGGATTTCTTCATTTATATGTCTTCCTTAAAGATCTTTTTTTAATGTAGTGTAAAACATCAGGGCGACTGGCTTCCTGATACTGAGCAGCTCATTACAGAAGAGGTCCTGATTTTGCTGGGGTTTCTTTCATTTTCCTGGTCCTTAAACAGCAATTCTTAACGCTCCATGTGAGAAGCGATCAGTTTATCAGAGGGAGGAACACTGAATCATCGTGTGTGACAGAAACTTGCTTGTCCTCTTGGTGAAAATGGCCATAACCTCATCAAAGCTTTTCAGGAGAGATGATGAAAAGTGCTAATAGGAATTAGGTATTTAAATTGATGACTTAGTCAGGATTATTCAAAATGATGTGCTGAAATTTGTTTTTCTCAGACATTTGAGCCCCTCTGAGGGCCATAGAGGACCAGAACAAACACTAGAGATGAGAGAAGTGGAAATTCTGCGCGACATTGCTTTTTCACCTTTGGAAAGATCAGTTTTATCTACGCACAAAGGAATAGGACTTTCACTCCAGGGACTTTGCTATGTTTTAAGAGCTTTTCCTGTCTTGATTGTAATGCCATTTGAAAATGGATCCATGCAGTTTTATATTCTCTCCTTCCATTAGCCCCACCCTTGCCACTGACTGAGCAGCTCCTGTCTCAGGAGCACTGGGGTGAGTCTGGGACCGGGATGTGGAGCAAGTCAGAAGACTGGGAGGTTCTTCTAAATACAGATCCCATTTCTTTATGAATTCATGCCATTTGGGGACCAAATTAATCTGGCTACCGTTCCTCTGTAATTTATGTTCAGGCATAATCTTGAACATCTAAAAGGAGAAGTGTTTTATTTTCAAAGGAAAGCAAGCGATTCATAAAACATTGTATGTTGACATTTTCTGGAGAATATAAAGGAGATCATTGCTCTGATTTGGGCCCTATTTGCATAATTTTTCCTGCACTCACCACAGGTAAATCATGGTTAAATATTGAAGCATTTATCACTTGTGTATAAGCCAGACTTTATACGAGCATAAAAGAGAGGGACGCGCTTTCTCAAGCACATGCATCAAACTGCAAAAATTATTTTGGCACTCATCTAGCTCTGCACTCACAAAATTAAGATCCTGGCCAGCTCTGGGCATAAATACCTCTCTTTGGAGGAAACTCACCCTAGGATTATTTTTCACACAACTCCTAAGGAAGGTCCCAAGGCAGAGCTCACGTATGGCTGAAATGATGCATGGACTTACACTGCCACCTGCACAGTGGTGAACTTCCCCCCGAGAACGCTCATGGAAATAAATATCAAGTAAAAGAGCGTTTGGATGTTCAGTCACCCACACCAGAGCCCCTGCTCTGTCAGCTGACCTGTTGCTATCCAAGTTTATGGCTCTGTAATGTTGAGACATTTAATTTGGCTTAGAATTACTGGCTACATCCTCAGCTAATGGAAATGGAGGTGACTTTACAGCAGATGCTGACATGGGGATCACATTGTTGTTCAAGTTCCTGTTCAGTAAGTCTACAATATGTAAATGGTAGTCAATTAAAAAATATATATGACACAATAGAAGCTTTCAGCCTTTCACAAGTGAAAACGTGACAGAATAAAATGTGTCTGTTCTTACACCGTCCACTTTCATTTCAACCCCAAACTGTGACTGAGGGACAAATAAATAAGTGAAAAGGAGAAACATTACTGCTTGTCACATACCATCAAACATTTTCCCTTGTCTCATCCTCCATTTTCCCTTCTGTTGTCCTAATAAATAAAATAATACTTTGGGAATTTAGATTTACAAACAAACCATCTCTGTATTTGGCTATCTCTTCTATAGCAATGCAAGAGGAAGGTTCTGTTACTCAATAACTAACTGTACACAGAAAATGCATACAAATTATTGCAGCTGTCGCTATCACAACTTAGGAGTAAATGCAGATGGCATGAAATAATATTCACAAACAGCTAATAGAATTTTAATGGCTTTAGAAAGAAAATAAAATGAAAGATAGTGTATTTACTTGTGATATGAAGGGAATTTATAGTGTGCCAGTGCAAGTAACGAGTCACTTTGGACCTTGCATTTTCACACATTCAGAAGTGGGCAAGTCCCTGTGGGTTTTATTTATGGGAAGTTTAAATAGCAATCATAATTTGTGAAATATTCAAGGATGCATCTGCATAAAGTATGATGTTCACATTATGCAAATGTCATGTATGATGAATGAAAAGCATCAAATGTCTTGAGGACACCCAGATGTTAAGCCTACCAGGATGCCAGGAAACATGGAAGGAGGTGAAGAACATGATTTCTTCTTGAGTTAATTGATTTTCATGTTCCAGCATCACCTTCTAAATACTTCCAATCAAGAAGCAAGCTACAGTCACAGTTCACTTGTTGTGGTTGTCTTTTTCAATCATCATTCTCACTTTCCTTTTCCCAGCACAGCCCAAGAGTCAACACAGCCTTTTAAATGGTTAAATGAGATAATTTCCATATATACATAGCATTCAAGTGTGAATGCTCAGTAGTTAAGTGCTACATTTGGAGCTATGCTTTCTTTATATTTTTTATTCTGTGGCCAACAAAATGGGCAGAAAGGCCATGCTACAACTCACTGTTACTGGCAGTCAGTATGAGCATTGAGGATGGAAGAATTCCAGTCCCGGCACAAAACGATGGCCTGAGAACCAGAAGGCAGATGGGGCTTTGCCGGGTGCCACAACACTGCCGTGGCTTTTGCTTGTAGATTTGGGAGTACAGATCATAAAGATCCATACGCGTTGAAGAGTGAAATTTATGACAGAGTAAAAGCCTGTCGTATTAAAAAGATCAGACTTTATTTAGATGTTATTTCATCCCCAATACTGAGCACATCCAGAACCATACCCGCCCCCCCGAAACCCCATTATTTTTTGTTAAGTCGTTCACTGTATAGACAACATAATACCAGCAGCCTTTTCTCACATGTAAAAGGCCTGTGTCATACAGCTAGGTCTGCTGGAGCTAAGGGCTCTGACCTGATGTCCCAGAGCTGGAAGGAATCAGCTCTTGGTTATCATGAAATTCTGCAGCTTGTGGTGCAAATTAATTCTCAGATAAAGACCGTTCACCTCTTGTACCACACACAAGGCTGACCAACAGAACGAGAAGCTATTCAGGATAAGGGCAAGGGCTCATACAGTTTTTATGGTAGAATAGTGATGAATGAATAACTACTAACTATCACACGTATTATGAAAAATTTCTACTGTTCTTCCTTGTCTTTGGGGCAAAGAGACAATGGCCGTATTTCTATCCTGTTACTGCTGAAGAAAATAAGTTTTATTTAGATGAACAGAGGCATGTCAGTACAGCCTGAAAACAGTACCGTTTTCATACGGTAGAGGAAGACGAGGCTGCAGCAGGTGGGACACAGAGCAGATGTTAAACACGTGTTAAGAATTCACACACAATCAGGATGCGGCTTAGACCGTATTCGCTAAAATCATGAACATGCCAACAGTGGGAGCAATCGCGCTGCGACCCAGAGGGAAAAGGTTTGGGGTAAAATCCTTAAAAGTATTTACACAACTGACAAACCAAATCTGTGATTTAGTCTTTTCTGGGCATATCCAGAGTGCCCAGCAGCAGTGCTTCGCTGGAGGGCTGCAATCACACCTGTCCACTGATGGGATCTCTGCAGAGCATCAAACCCCTTTGCTTTCTTGAGCTTAGGTGCTGGGAGCAGACTATGACTCTTAGCAGCATCACTGAGATACTGTTGGTGAGATGTGCTATTCAAAGTTATTTATTTTTTAACTGAGGCTTCGAATAAAACTGAGTAAGCTCATAATTAAGTTAGAAATGTAAATCTCAGTTAAATTCAATGATGCTGATCTTACTGATATGGCAAATCAGTAACTGTCTTGAAATAACAGATTAAAACTGATAAAAATAATTTTACTATTGAGCACATCATTTGATGTTGTAAAAATGGAATTTGTGAAAGCCAGTTAAAATGATGACTATTGAATCTGTTCACAGTGATAGATAGCTTTTAAATGCATGCAACTTGCCCACAATCTGAAATTCATAATAATTTTTGAAAATGTCCCTAGTAAAGGAACACTCACACATAAAAATGCATTTTTGTCTGACAGGAAAAGTATTCTACTTTAAATATCAATATATATCCTCATACCTTCTACTCAGTTTAACTTTAGGAGAGTGATGTGTGTGTGTCTGTACTTAACAGCAGACGGGAAGTTATACGTAAGCTGGTTCCCATTCAGCAGTTGTTTAGCCTGAGACTCTTGAAAAGCCTGTCAGGCCTCTGCAATCCATATGGAAGAGTAACGTCAAGAATATAATTTTTCTTGCACCAGACACTATCAGACAAAGTGATTAAAACTACATCAGTCATTTGATGTAATAGGAATACTGCCTATGGAGTGGATTGCTGCTACAGGATCAATAGCTTCTGTTTTATAACAAAAACCAAATGCCTCAGCTTTGCTTGCAGTTTTTCTAGCAGCGAGGGGCTATTATCCAATGGCTGCACTCAATTCCATTGACATCCGCTCTTAAATGTTATGGATTCCCAAAGAGTTCGTGCAAATTCAAGTTACATCTGTCATTAAAACACTCTGCTCAAGTCTCTTTGGGAGTCAGAGCAATCGTGGTTGTGTATGTGCAAAGTGAGCACAGAGTTTCACATCCAATTCTGGCTTCTAACAGCTTATGTCGCGATCTTTACTCTGCATAAATACCAACCCAGCAGCCAGGTGTGGGAGAGAGCGGATCTGAGGGACCTGCGAACTGATGGTCTGGGTAGGTCTGGGCAGGCTGGCTGCTAACGTCATGGCTGGCGGACAGACCAACCACCCTGACTCAGTTTCCCCAGCAGCAGGGTGGGGATAACAACACTTATCCATGGTGTCCCTCAGGAAATTGTGGGGATTAGCCGGTTAATGTGTGTTAAGTGCCGCAGAGATGGAATATGGTAAGTAAGTGGAAAGCACGGTTATTAGCCGATCCCTCACCGCCCGAGCAGGATTGCTCCCCACAGTCCCCTTCTCAGCGCTTTGCCCATCTGCCCCTGCATGCTTTGATGGAGCCCGACCTCTCCTCGTGGGAGAGCATGATGCAGCCTAATAGACATCACTGCTCAGAAGCCATCTCTGATATTAAACTTCAATATTCTTGACTTAATTTCAGCCCATATTTCCTTGCTCTACCCTCATGTTTAGCACTTGCATTTTATTTGTCATTAATAACACATACCAGAATATATAGTGGTAATAACATAACAGCACATGATATTGTTCTTCCTTTGACTTGGGACTTCCTCACTCTTTGCTGATTTGTATTACAGCTCTCCTTAATGTATTTCATGTGTGTGAGAGTGAATTTATACTGCAGTGAACCAAGGCACTGGCTTTAATGCATCTCTTTCCCTCGCCTCCTCCGAGTGCATGAATCTTCCACCTCCCTGATGCTGCACAGATATTAAACACATTATTCTGGTTTGATTGAATACTAGTGAAATTAAATTTCTTCAGTGACTTACTCCTTTCTGCCGAAGCTAAGCAGGGAATATGCACTCAGGAAAGTAGAGAGGAAAGAGGGAAAAAAAGAAGAGGATCAAGCACTGAACTAGAGAGTGACCATTTTCATCTCCATTAGCAGTTTTATGCTAGATATGATAAATTTTAGCTTCAGTGGTGCAAATTCCAACATCTGCTCCATCTCTGCCTCACAGACGTGTTGACAGGTGTAGTCTCCTTTTCAGTATTGCTTGGGAGCTGACAGATGGACTGTCAGCAGTAAATAAAGGGTAAATCCCACCAGCAGTGGCAAGGGGCTCCTGAACTTTTCCTTTGTTTTCACTCATTTGATTTCACGTCTCTAGACTCTGTACTCACTGTCTTAACAGCATTTAGCAAGGAATTTCCTTCTTTTTAATCCTTTCTCTTATCTCCCTTGAGAAGATGAAAGCTAAATGATGTTAATCTGCCAAATATTTCTGATCATTAAGAGTGCAGTAGAAATTACCACCCTGATTGGAAATTAATTGCAAAATAAAATGAGGTTGGAGGGGAATGTCAACAGCTGAACATCGTTTCTTCTCACACATTGAAGGACAGCACTCTGCAGGTCTAGGTTTCAGCGTACAACCAGAATCGGTGAAGCAAGGCATGGACCAGCCCTCTCCAGAGCCAGGCCATCCCATGATGTTCACCTCCAGATGCTCAGTCCAGACTACTTGGCAACAAGGACATGCACCAACATCCTAGCACTGCCCCCTTAATTCTGCTCTATTTTAGCGTACAGTATTTGCTGCGATTATGTTGCGACTACACTAACATCTGGTTTTGCCAGTATTTCAGCAAGGCTGAGATGTCACCACCAGTTTCCCTTCCCAGCTTTGTCCCCACAGCCGGTTCACTGCGTAGCTTTGGCCCATCCAGTTCAATTACCCTGTGAAGAGGAACACGTTTTAGGTCCTTCACAGAAACTGAAGCATTTAGGCATGAGATGAATGAAGCGTTCGTATGAAGAGAGGTGACAAGTATTTTCCCGAGTCAGACCTTTTCAGGCAAGTGTTGAAAAGTATTGTTATTAATTCAAAAGGATAGCCACCAAAACCCACAGATCCCTGCACAGGTAAGGATAATATATGGCTGTCCAGAAAAGGCCAAATCCATGGCTGATGGGACACTGACAGCCATGATCATCTGCAATTTTTTGTTTCTCCTTTTAAAAGCTTTGTGTAATTGTCAATAATTAATGTTCAATAATAACTGAATCCACGGGAGACTCGTTAATTGTACACCCTCACAAAAACTCCAGCAGACGCCCTACACATTACTTTGTTATAATTTAGTGGTATTGGTACAACAGGGATTTGTGCACAGACACACAGCAACAGAGGAGGATGGCTAATATAAAGAAGCTTGCTCCCCCACATTGCAGTTTATCTTCATCATAAACGTGTGACTTGATAGACAACCTCTGTTAAACAGGAATTGTAAAGCCAACATAAGATGGTTAGGGGATTACAGATTTAATTATTTGAAAGTTCCGTTGCTTAGAAGGTTTAGTTGTAACAAGAATAAAGAAACTCTGGTACTTTTTCTGCACCTGTCAGGAATACAAGAATTCAGACTTGAAGATCCAAAGCCACTGAAGTGGTGAGAATCTCATTTGCTCCTGTGTACTTTCACTTGGGTCTGAATGCATGGAATAAAATAGCAGGAGGCAAATCCTGATTTTTTATTGCGCTCTTATTCATGCAAAACTTCTGCTAATGTCAGCTGGAGCTCTAGGGCTCTAGGGCAACAAGGGCAGTGCCATGTGTGAATAAACTGATCTAACACATCTTTATTCAAAGCTTTCTATCTACCTGTATCTCCCCAGACAATGAATGAATCTGTCCTCTCAGAGACAGAAGAAACATCTCTAGGATTTGGTCATAACAATGCAGGAAACTTTGTTGCTTCCTAATAGAGCAAGTTTTTCTTGGATTTCGTAATTCCTCTTCAGCTGCTGTTGTTATTTATAATACTTGAGCATTACAAGTAGAAAGAGAGAGAATCCTGGACTTTCTTCGACAAGAATGAGGTTACCCACTGGGAAATAAAAACATGCAAAAGCCACTTTGCTGTTCTTATTTTTCTGATTAAAGAAGCTAAGCTAAGATACCACGGAATTTGCTGGCTTTCCTGTTGGATACATTAACAGTCTTCCTGTTTTATAAATCACATTTTGTTGTCTTTTTTATTTTTTAAACATGAGTTGTACAACTCCCCTTAGCTTAAAATATTCCGTGCTTATGAAGGTTATGATAACCTGTCTATCTCCTATGAGCAAGACAGTACAAAGGCATTTTCTGGGTAATACAAGCTGTTCTGCACCAAGCAATAACAATCATTCAGGTGGTTCTGCAGAGCAGCAGAGGTACCCGATAGCCCACACGGCGCAGGCACAGCCTGGCTCTAACCCTGCCCGTCATGGGCTGGCACAGGGGACCCCAACCGGCCGGGAGGAGGGAAATAGCAAAAACAACAGAGCTGGCAGAGAAGTATCTTGCACATTTTCAAGCCAGGTGAGGGACAGGGAGTCTCAGAGTACTGGGGGTGTTTCAGTGGAGCAGAAGTTAGTCCTGCCGCAATAAAATCAAGGAGGAGGACTAGTTGAGTCCCTGAGGCCCCTACGCTCAGCAGAGAGGGACTTCACCCACACTGGGTGAGGGTCTGGCTGTATTCTGGCAGACATGCACTGGAGCTCCTGCAGCAACCCCTGTCCCAAACGAGAATTGGCAGATGGTATCATCAAATGCCGAGGAGTTTATTTGCTCATGCGGAGCCGTGCATGGGTGCTGCTGCTGATCAGACAGGAGCTGCGAACAGGCGCCTGCTCTGCGCTTCAGTCTTGAGCTACTTCTGTGAACACGCAGCAAACCCGCAATCCTGAACCATAGCCTCCTCGAACCTCTTTAATATGAAAGGATTAGGACACAGCAACTGCACTAGCTTTCATATGCGCTCACATGTCAAAACCAAACTGATCAGGAATAAAATACTCTGATGTAACTTAGACAAACATTCAGAACTGCTTATAATACATACGGAAATGACAGACCCAGGGAAAAACTGTATCACATTTGAACTTCAAAGCCTTTCTCTCCCTTAGTTCCTAGCAGTTTGCCAAGACCTGGTGAGTCCACAGATCTGGGTTTTCTCTGCAAGAGCTGGTGATAGTTACTAGTGCTTAAAACTATTTAGGGAGACAGTGTCTCTGCAGTCATTAGACTCATTAGGCTGCTTTTCAGGCTGAGAAGCAGCTCTCCAGAGAAAAACTATTTGAACACAAAACTTAGACCAGAAATTCTATAATACTTGGCTTAAAAATATTAATTTGGGGAGTGGGGAGGGGAGTTAATGAATTTCACACTCATGAAGTGCTATCAGATTTTGGTGCCATCTGCTTATGCTTAAGACAGTTTGCAAGGCAGCTTTCCTGTTCCGCATCAAGCTTCTCCCGGTGAGAGACCATGTACGAGGGAAGGGGTAACCTCTTCTCCGTGCTTGGCCTCCCAGGGGAGCCTGTATCAAGCATTACAGTCTGACGCTGAATATATGTGCAGTCAATTTATAAATAGCAACAGCTTTTAACTACTTTGTTGAAGGAAAGGGTGAAATGAAATAGAATCAGACAAAAATGGTACATCATGTGGCGGAACAGATCCACACTCTTCTAAAGATAATTTTGCATTTGTTCTGTACTGTATTCATTTACTTTCTATTAATCCTAAAGCATAACAAATTCATAGAGGAATTACTTCACCCACCAGAGAGAAAGCAATAGAACAAGCAAAATCCTAGCACCAACATAAGGTGCAAAGAAGCAAGCACATAAGGCAAGTTACTGCACATGTTGGAAGGCAGTAGACTATAATTGCTCTTATTAGAGACTACCCAGGACAACAGAACCGGCTTCCAAAATGGCCATGAGCCGCTGCTTGTACAAAGTCATGGGACACACGTCCTAGCTATTTGTCTGTATCAAAAGACAGACTTTTTCTTTGAAGAGAATAAAGCACCAACTCAGAGGGGAGTCATTTTCTGAATGGTAAGAATTACAACAGTGTACCTCGGAGATCTTCAATGCAAATAGTCACCTCCCCTGACACCACTCAGCTTGTGAGATCTAACAAGATCACACAGCACAACATGGGCTGAATGGGGGTTAAAGTCCTTTGAAGAGACACAGCTGAAAACACCAGTCAGATGTCAACAGAATTGTAAACTCGCATTTACTGTGATGACGCTGGAATGTAGAAGCCTTCTGGTTTGGGAGCTTTTTTTCATATTTTCCTACAGTTACAACTGATAGCCAGATGACATTACATTACATAGTTTGTCTGTACCTACTTTTGCTTGGGTGTGTTTCTTTTGCTTTGGTCACTTCACATAAACACGTTTTGGTGCTCTGCAAGAGTCTGTCTCAGCACTATATTCTGGGTGTTGCACACATGCTACTAAAGGAAAGTTTCATATATTCACAGAACTAAAGGCAACAAAAGACATAAGCATATCCCACTTAACTATTTATTACATCAAATGTCCCTCAAAAGTCAAAGGATCCTGTCTGATCATTCACCCTTCCTTAAGTCCCAAGAAATCTGACTCTTGAGACTATCGAGACTGTGTAGCTGCTCCAAGTTTAACATACAAGTGGCAATGGGGTTCAGTACTGCCCAGTTCAAGAAGTAAGACAGCAATCCTTGCCCTAGACAGCTTAGAGCATAAGGGATTTTGTTAAAAACACAGCCTTGACTCACGCAAAAAGGAAAACACAAAGAACTTGTGGTGCCCTGCAGCAGTGGGGCATGGGCGTTACATGTTATGTCATGTCCTTCACGTATTTTTGGAAGGTGGGAGTGAGAATGCCCATTTCTGGAAGAGATGGAAAAGAAGCAACAGCTCTGCAGAGCTTTGCTTGAAATTTTGTGCATGATGATTTCACAGAGAGCTTTCTGCTGTTGACCCCAGGTGGTACATACATAACTCCTCCAGCACAGAATACACACAAACCTTATCTAGAGACATTAAAGAAAGCTGCTTGACATTGAAAATCAAATTGATTTCTTGCCAAGATTTCACAAGGGCATGTGTGACAGCAAATGACATGCTTAAGCCTTGCAAGAAGAAAATAAACATGTCCAATGCAAAACCCATCCGTTTCTGTGCCAGTTTGAATTACGCACATCTGTACTGATTTGACACCCAGCTTGCTTGGCAGCAGAGGCAAAGTGTGTGTTGCCACAAGCTGAAATAGATAAATAGGGTAGAACAGTGTTTGCTGTCTTATATAAGGTTGCAGAGAAAGCAGCTCACAGTTTAAAGGGAAATAGTGTCCAGTCTCTTTGTTTCTCACTTTCCTACTCAGTAACGCTTGGAAAGCCACTGCTGCTGCCCTTGGACTTTATTTTTCTACTTCCTTTTCCTTTTGTGCTACGTACTGAACAATTAGCCATCAGAAAACTGTTGACTTTCTGCTTTCTTATAACTAGGATAGAATTCCAAGTCAGGCAGAAACAGCCTTTTTCCAAAAAGCCAGCAATTTAGCGTTTAAGGCGCTTTGACGGATAAGAATACCTGAAGCTCACACCCTTGCTCCAAATCTGGCTAGCAGGCACTTGAACATAAGGCTACCATATCCAGAGCGATTTCCTACCACTAAACTCTAGGCAATTTGGGAGTCCCTCTCACTGAGGGCCTTTTCATTTCCTGGAAATTTGTGTTCCTGTGTGAAATGAGGTCAACTGTCTGAACTCCAATTTTTAAAGAAAAGCAATGGAAACCGAATTGCTCGCTATTGCCCTCTGTGTGACACAAGGTCTCTTGTCCCTCTGATGTCATTTCTCTTGAATTATTTGTCAAATCAGAGTGTAGACTCTTCAGGCCAAGCACCATCCTTTAACATGAGTGTATGTCATGCCCAGCACATTGGGACCACTGACTGCTGTGATGCTATAAATAACGCTTCCTATTTCACTACCTGGTGAACAGAAACAAATGTTTCTTTAAGTCTCTGCATACTTCCATCCACCAGCGATTAATGTTACTGCCACATCCTGCTGTGCATTTTGCTATATTAACATAAAGTTTCTATTGCACAGCAGTTTGATCCATTTGTGTTTATTTAACTCCTGTGTTCTGACAGAAGAAGATGGAGAATCTGCATAATTAGTAATGACCCAAGCAATCTTACTTAATGCCTGTTCTGAAACCCCTGACTATCCTTGTTAGCTAACAGCATCTATAATAGTGTCAGACAGGTAAAAGACTCCTTTAGTCTGTTGAGATATTATTCACCTGGGATTATCAATGGGTGTTTTTCAGCTCTAGCCATTAGCTGGAATTGCTCAGGTCATTCATAAAACTTCTTTTACTTTTCACGAAGGGAGCACAAAAGCAGGGCTAGAGCAAAAAGCCGTGCATCAGGATGAACCTCCTGTTTATATATATATTGCCATAGTCCCCCTTTGCTGTCACCAAGGCAGAAAAAGGGATAATAAGCCGTTCTCCTGACAGCTTTGGAAACATCAATGACTTGTTAAATGATCACAAGCAGCCATGCTTGCTGCAGAGGGTTACCTTCGTTCTCAGGACCTCCCTCTGCCTCTTCGAAAGAAGACAAACCGTTTTGGCTGCCTGTCCCTGCGAGGCGCTGGAGGAGCATGCACAGCATCTCCAGCCTTCCAGGGTCTGCTGAGACAAGCCCTAAGTTCAAAGCCCAGTTCGTGTGATCTTAGCCCAGACTGCCCATCAAACCTCCTGCTTTGGCTCAGCTTCCCTTTCAATTAAAAATACTCTGGAGCACAGCAAACTAATCACACTGCCAGCAAGTCTCCAAGCTGTAGCCGGGGCGTCAAGAGCAATGCTGCTTTAACTGTTGTCCCGCCTTATAATGCAGTGAGCCTTAGCTGCCCTTAAGCATTTAGTCTGTACTAACACTATTTTTATTTTCATTTACTAGCAGTTTTGAAGGGATTTAAAGACCATGCTCCTTGTGTGTCTCTATCACAGAGCATCAAGAAACAGGGAAACTTTGAATTTTAAGGTCAGAAAGCTGAAGAAGAACAGGTTTAGCTTTCTGTTTCCTCGAAGAACAGATTCAGTCCAGTCCACAGGAGCAAAAGCTTCACACGTTTTTCCTCACCGAGATGCTCCCGGCCTGAGCAGATCTTTGGGCACACAGATGGTGGGCTTGGGCTTCTGACCCCTGGGGCAGTGCAGGGCACCGGGCCTTAATTATCCCAACCCCAGCTGCAGCCTTAGTGACGAGCACCACTTCTCATCACCTCTCCCAGCGCTGCCCCAAGCTGAGCGGCTGCCGAAAGCGAAGCCCTGCGGTGCGGGCAGGCAGGAGTGCAGGCAGGAGCACAGGCAGGAGTGACAGCCCCGATTTTAAACAGGCAACAGCCTCCTGGCCACAAGGTGCTTTTTAAAGAGGCCGTGGAAGATGTGGGGCTCTGAGTGGGCAAAGGCTTTATTTCCTCTGACAAAGTAAACTTGTAACTCCTAGTATCAGAACAATGCTGTTTGCCAAATCAGATGAAATGCTTGTAACGGGGCTAATCAGATTCTACATTAATGAGAGAAAATATGAAGCTAATCAACACCCAGGCAGGTCTCTAGGCTGCAGGCCTATTAAACTTCATAAAAAATTAATGACTGAAAGAGCAAAATCGTTTGTAAGGGGTCTCCAGTGGCAGTGGAAGTGTCTTGAGTACCGTTCACCTCTCATTACACTGAATTAGCCTCACTTTCCAATCCCAAACACCATCTACTGAGCAGCGGTTTCTGCTCAGCCCTGGATGCTCTGTTTCAAGAGAGTCCTGACATATTTATCCATCCTCCCTCCCTCCCTCCCTCACACCTTCTGCTCCACTTTCATGATAGCTTTTTCCATTTTAATTGAGGAAATTTGTACTCCGGCAGCTCCCGGGAATTACCTTTGTTCCTCGAGGTCTGTGGGTGCCCGTGGCGAGCAGGGAGTGGGGCTGCTCCGTCAGCTGCTGACGGTTCGTGGGGTGGCAACCTGCAAAACAGGGACGAGCTGGTGTAAGAACAGAGAGCGGAAGAAAACCTGCCGCCGCTCCGCCAGTATTTTTGGCTTCAAGATATTTTCGTGTTTGGAAATGGATTTTCATTTGGAAACACGAATGGGGGAAAGATTCTTTGTGATGTCTGCAAGATGGCTTTGCAGACGTTGGACTCCCGTTGGAGCTACTGGAATTTAGTCTCAGTGCTGCCAGTTTCACTGTGCCACTTCCAGCAGGTTATAAATTACTAATAAGATGCAAAAATGTAGATCATAATACAACGAACTGTAAAAGAGTGGAAACAAAGCAGGTTCTTCTGCCTTACATCTGTTGAACAAAATGGATACTCCATTGATTTCAGCTGTTCTAGTCAAGTATAAACAAGACAAGCTAAACCTGCCTGGTCCAGTCCTTTTTCTCACATGCATTGTTCGAGTTCTCAAGTAATTGCAAGGTTGTGCACAACAGATCACTTAAAGTGATCTTCTGTATTCAGTGTTGTGGAGGTAAAACAATCATTTCTTAGATTTTTTGGCTGGGAAAACAAAAGACCATTGGAGCAAATCTTAAATATTTAATGCAATATGTAAATTAGATGTTTAAGTACATATCTAGTTCAGTGAAAGAAAAGTAGAGGAGGTACATTAAAAAGTATGAGAAAGACATCTGGAGAATTCAATAATCATTGTTTCAGTACATGTGTCTCAGAAGACCCAGAGGTTTTGATCTGAAATATCTTCATGCCTGAATGGTTGTCAGGGGTGTATTCCTGGTCCTATTTATAACCTGGTGCAGCTGAATTAAGCACCTCTTGTTTCTTAATCAGGTTACAGGAGACTGTCATTTATGTCTTCAGTATTGAGACGTTTCATTTTCTCTCCCTATGTGGTGTTGCAGTACATTAGTAGGAACTCATTGCCAGTAATGAACCTGCTTGAGAATGGAAGTCCCACAGCTTATCAAGGCTTAATCTTTGCACATTGCACTAGAGACAAGGCCACATTCTCTGCTGCCTTGGACTTTGCGAAATCATTTACCTCTACACAAATATGTGTACGTTTCTGCCATTTTGGTGTAGCAGCAGCTGAGATCCGCTTTGTTCTCAGCTCGCAACAATGCACGAAGTTGCGTGAGAGAGCAACACAAAGCGTGTTTTCTCCGACTCAGTCATACTGAAATCACATGAATTTGCCTTAGGATCCATATTGTGTTTCTATATATTTATATAGGCAAATAAGCTGTGGTTGCAGTTTGAGCAATGCCTTGGTGAGATACAAACCAAGCTGGAATCATGGATACACCCTTCCTCTTCCTTCCCCTAAAAGGGGAAAACCTGGGACAATTTCTCGCCTGGCAGATGAGATTTCTCAACCACATAGTTCAGACTTCGGGAGTCCAAAGATTTGAATTTCGCAGCTTCGTACACAGACAGAGGGGAAGCGACTTGGCTAAGTCAATGGCAAAGACATCTAAAATTCATCTTTCCTGACTACCAGTTTAAAGTGTCTCCATTTAAAAAAACACGCAAGCATCTTTGGAGATGCAGGTTTACATTTGTAAGACCTTACTCCTACAGATGATAAACCCAAGATCAAAAATGTATTTGAATGCAAACTATGTAGGTAAAGTGCTAGCTACATGCTTGCTGGCTACAACTCCAAAGCAATAAAACTGCTCTTAATGTCTGCATTATCTGTTCCAGCTCCCTCAAACAAAATACTCCGGGATATTCAGCAGCCATCAACCTAACTTACCTGAACCCTGCTGGCTCCAAGCTCTGCAGAACAACTGCAGTATCTCATGGTAGCTTTTTAAAAAAACAATTCTTGCTTTTTTTTTTCTTTGCCACTTAACATAAGAGAAAGTGATAAAGCTGCCCCTGACTTAAATATAAAGTTGTCATCCACACTGCCAAATAGTCTCACCTTGCAAAAAGTTGCAATATGACAAAAATGCATGACCATCCCAGCGCAAAAAAGGGCAAGACTAAGTAGAAAACAACTAGTCTGACACCTGAGGGCTCTCTAGGACTCTTCAAGCAACATGATTTTCTTGGACAGCGTGCACGGAAAAACTGCTATCTCTATGCACGCTAATGGCCACCTGTGGAGCGTCAGCTGAGAAGACAAGCTTAAGTGGGGACGATGAAGAATCAAATCCTGATAATACTTCTCCTATAACTGCTTAGTGGTGCATATGGAAAAGATGCTGAGAAGGGTTCTACGCTGCCAGTGCATACATGGTGTCTGTGCATAAAGTGAGAGTGGTTTTCAAGAGCTACCAGTCAATTATGCCTGTTCCAGAATTGAAATGAAGCAATTACTGGAGATCTTCCCTGATGAAGGCTCTAGGGATTTCCCAAATGAGACTGGTGATGCTGTCCTGTCATCCGGCACACCCAGCACAAGCTCACTGACTTTCTCTGGTCTGCTATTCTTTGCATTTCCTGGCTGTCTCCGTAACAAATCTCCACTTGTGCAATGTTGTGGTTGGAAGTTGTGACCCATCATCAGAATTTCCCTGGCTTCTGCAATTCCTTTAACTGCACTGCTATATAAAATTATTATATATCTGTGCCATTGATGTGTTCCTCCAGCACCCGTTTACTTTAAAACACTTTGGATATTATTGAGTAACAGAGGTGGGATCCACCTGTCCACTGAAACACTAAGAATCCTCTCCTTTTAAAAAAATGTAACCGTGATTTATCATCCATTGTAGCTGGACTGACTCTGAGGTTGGGAAGGTGGATGTGCTGGATACAAAAAGGATAGAACAAAGCAGGAGGGAACAGGTGGTGGGAGCTTTTGATGACCACACAGAGAATACATCATCACTAAGAAGACAGGTGCAGCTCTTCCTCTAATTTATTATCTACGTTGTCTCTTCCAGGATCACATTGTCTGCAGGGCAGAGGAAGGGGCTGTGTGATCTCACATGAAGTAAGAAGGCAGGACTGGTGCAAAGAGCTCTGAAAAAAGAAATAAATCAATTGCTTTGCTACCTTGGATTCTTAACTTTTTCAGGCACAGCATATTTATTGCTGAATCTCATCTTGTTACTAATATTCAGTTAGAATGCAATAAGTGAAATCAGCTCATTAGAAATCCAGGCAATGTATTCATGTGGTTTTTTCTTCTCTTTTGGGATTCCTCTCCTGTGTAAATAAGATACATAATAACCCTTCTCTCCATTTTACACATGTGCGCTGCTTTTCAGCCATAAATGTCACAGTGCTAGCATAATTATCCCCATTTTCCAGAAGAAAAAAAGCAGCACAGAAGGATCTGATCCACAAATATCAGATGTGACAGCTAAATTTGGATGCCCATGTAGAGTGCAATTTTCAGTCCTCCCGCCATCTCCTCTGGAACAAGGAGGAATTGCTCAGGCAATAGCACCAAAACACCCAATACCTACAATTAGGCTCAGATTTCCAAACTAACTGAGAAGATTGTTTACAGTTGGATGCTCCTGCCTTTGAAAAAACTAAAACTTATTTTTGCGTCTGAAGGAGGATCTGGGTTCTTCAGAAGATCTGATCTTCGTCTTCGTCTTGGGGAGATCCTGGCACACGTACTCTCAGAAATAAAATGCTGAAGGGAGACCCAGTTCTTGGAAAACTGGATTGCAAGGTTATTTTCTACGGCCTGAGTACAGCAGGTGTGGTACAAGAGCTCTCAACTCGCAGAAGCCTTAGAAGGATGTTTTAAACCCTAACTGTTTCAAGGAGCTGTTATGTGTGCATATGAAAGGGAGTTTCATCTTGCATTTAGGACTGACTTGTAAAGTCCATCAGCTCCTACTTGGTTCACACAAGCACTCACACTGCACAAACAGACAGTTTAAATGCAAAGTGTATTCTCAGGATATACCACCCACTGCAGCAAATTAAAGCCACTTAAACGCTGCTCTAACCTGAGCTGGTGCCTTACCTGCTGTTAAATGCCAGGACCAAGGCCGGGCTGGGGGCAGCAGCCCCGGCGCTCCCAGCTCCCACCGCTGAACCTGCCTGTGCTGTCATCTCCCCTTTGCAACCGGGAGAGACCGAGCCAGAGGCTGCGCAGAAAGGCCTGAGCACGGATGAAAATCAGGCTTTAAAGAAGATACAGTGACCAAAACTCTAATCCTGCACAGGGAAATCTGACAAAGTGTTTTTTAAAAATCCACCCAGAGCACAGATGGCAGGGAACATGAAGATAGTAAGATCCAACAGAGCCCATAAACTACTCAGCAAGATACAATCCCTCTACGCTCCATCTATCCCTCAAGGACCTACCAATTTTCAGCTGACAGTGCCATAGATTTAGCTCCATTTAATTTCTGAATTTACACAAAGACACTGTAAGTGATTGTGATTTTACCGTGGAAAAATAGGGTCTCGCTGTATCTAACCCTCTGAGTATTTTAATCTTTAAATCAATAAAATCCATTAAACAAATTGCTTTCCCCCCTTCTCCATGCATCCTATCCAAACGGAACGGTTTTGCCATTATTTATTTATTTTGAAGCATGTTTCACAACTCTGATGATGGATTGAGCACTTCTGCTGGTGCAGTTCAGCTGTCGAAGGATTGCAGCAAAATCACAGTTTCAAACTTTGAATGGAAACAAATGGCCTGTAAATGCAGTGCTTGAGAGGAAAAGACACTCCACAAAACGCCTGAAATGTTTATAGATTTTAGGCTTCATGCTCTGTATGTGCAAATCAGAAGTAATGATTAAAAACAGCTCTTCTCTTCGGAAAGGTTAAGTGTCTCATCTCATACAAAGGAACTCTGTGTACCAGCACTCTTAAATCCTGGAGTGATATCAAGTGCGTGCAGTCTTGATAGCAGAATATTTAGTGATAAAGAATGAATATCAGGGAGGATTGAAAATATGGAGAGCAGGCAGATGTGCTGCAGCAATCGGAACTGTATTGACAAGACTGAGTCAGAAATTCACCCAATAGAGAAGACAAAAAAATAGAAAAACAGTTGGAGATTCCTGTGTTTAGGTGAGGGTGTATCTTTACCATGCTAAGAAGATAAAAGGATGAACAGATTTCCCACCCCCTCTCACAAGGAATTCCTGCTCAGTCTGGGTATGGACTAACAAACAAGCAAAATCTCTTGGAAAACTACATGTTAATGTAACGGTGGTCACAGACTTCATTTTTCTCAGGTTTTGGAAAGCAGCAAGAGCCCTTTCATTTTTCAAGGCTAGGGTGAAGATCAGGGATGGCTTTCTCAGATACAGCCTTCAGAGCCAGGATTATTGATGAACTTTGCCCGAATCTTAAGAGGTTAGCAAATTATGAACTGAATATTTTATAATATACTTTAAAAGGATTGTGGGTCCAGGACATACAGTCTGATCTCACTGAAACTGCAGAAAGACATTACACACAAGTTTAGGTCTGGAAGCAGTACGAGATTTTTCCCTCTGTGTATCACTTCACACTCAGCAAACAATGAACTGGGTAGAGCCCTGTATCTCTAGTGAGAAATATTTTTCTTACTGGACTGTTGGTAATGAGATAGTTTTCTAAATTAAGTCTCTAAACATGACATTAAGCAGAATGGGGAGGAGAGTAAAGGGGCTGGCAAGAGTCCATAATTAATTTTCTGACATTTGGAGAACTGTGACATTGGGTCTTATCTGTCTGTGATGAAATACTCCCCAGCCCTAAGGCAACTGATAGTATTTAACCAGTCTTCTGATATCCAGGCAAATAACAACTTACTATGTCTCAGATTCAACAGAAGGACAAAAAAAAAAAAAAATCAAGGGCTTAAAAATAAAGCATTGACGTATTGTTATGACTGAGCTTCTCAAGCAACAAAAATCCATTTTTGGTGTATTGGCATTATAAAAGGCAGGGTTAAAACGTTAAGTTCTGGCTCATTTACAGGCCAGCACTCTGTGAGTCCTGCTTTGGATTGTATGGATATGTAAGAAGAGATGCTCTGTTGGCATACGAAGTGATGGGAAGGAAGCACAAGCTGCTGAGGAATATGAAGAATCAGCAACAGAGTCTAGAGCCTGGGGCTGTGGATCACTGATGTTTGCTGCTGGGAGAGGAACTTGTTTCTGTTGGCTGCATTTAGGGTCACGTGAAAACGAACCCAAAGAAGGGCACTGGCCAAGAGAGCTCTCCATAGTTGCTTGTCCGGCATCCACTACAGAGATTTCACACACGTGGTATAACTTGCCAGTGGAATTGGCCATGCCACTTAATTTTTCTGTTTCCCGGTAAGAAGAGGGGAGTAAGAGGATAATGCTTTCTTTGTCAGTCTTGTCTCTGCAGATTATGAACTCTTTGAGAGCAGATCTGCTCTTAATGAGTTTAACACAAAGGCATCTTGCAGCAACAGTAATGCTAAACCACACAGGAACTGTTGGGGTTCCTATTTAATGGAAAAAAAATAAAGAAAACGGCAGTGCCAAGAGTTTGTAATTGGTAGCTATGTGCAGTCAGAACTCGATGATGAGTACCAGTGACCGAAGCAACCTACAGGAAATTTCCTTCCTCTGACCACAGGACAGCTGCCAACACATGAGAAACAAGAAGAGGTTTTGTGAAGGATCCTTCATTTTGACTTCCTGAACGTGCAAAAAGCAGAAAATCTAGGAGTACAGTGCACCCATTTAAACAGTGTTTAGCAAGATAATTGCAGCAGCTAATTGCCAAATAATAATAATAATAATAAAACATCTTGAAGTTTGCTAATGGATGGGTTGAAATACTGTAATTCTTAACAGATAGCAAGTAATACAGGCTTGAGTATCCAATAAATTAAGAGACCTCATCTATTCTGTACTGGAACCACATGATAACATTTTATATGATGACAGCTCTGGCTTAGAAATCAGATATGTCTGGAATTCTTTTATTTTTATGGGGACAGACAGACATTCTCTAGTGGAAGCTAAATGAAGTTAAAGCCCTTTTGTAAACAGTTTGCAATCCCTGTATTTATTAAAGTCAAAAGAAATTGTGCTGTTAACCAAGTCTTCATTTTAAAAGGATCAGAACTGGGCCTGTCCTATAGCCCTCTCTCTTTCCCCACATTTCCAATAATCACAGATCAAGCTTGTGTAAATTAAAGCCTAAATTTGGCTTTCTGTTTAATTTAAGTTCTGTTCAGCTGTGGCCTTTTAGCCACAGTATCATTTGCAAAGTGTGACCAGGAGATTTGACAGTAAATTTTTTGCTGGTTTTCCTTTGGTCCATGATTGCAGGGTATAAAGCTTTTCTTCTCACAAAGTTCTATTTGCATAAAATATATATATTTGCTTGTACCATCTGAATCTGACAGCATATGAGCACACTCCACACTCTGAAATAATTTTATTCCAAACTGAAAATCATGAATATCTCAGGGGACGGAGGGTGCTTGGTTTTCAAGGCCATTGTTTCAGGCAGTGTCACGTAGCTTCTTCACTGTGAAGCAAAATCGAAAAGCAGGCTATTATATGCTACCTATTTCTGAAATTTCTCAATCTCAGGGTCCTCGACTTCACGATGTGTTACAGCTGACATGATCTCACATGGCACACCACTTAAAAACATTTTAACAAGGTTCTTTTTTCATTCTAAAGATAGAGCATAAAATTTTCTTTCTTCAAAGAAAAGAATGCAGCTACAGAAATCATGTGTGGACAAAGCACCAAAGGAAAGCATCAGTCCTTGAATTATGAAGAGTAGTGCCGTGCCATCAGGACTGGGTTCTGTTTCACTGTCTGCAGCACACACACATATGCCTTCCCCCCAAGATGCAGAATGAACCGTCAAAACCATCTGAAACCAAAGAAAGTCTATGAATGAGTTTGGAACTGTCACTACTATCATTTCTCTACTGTCACTGCTCTAAAAATGAGTGTTTTCATAATGAAGCCAAAGTATAGCTGTAATTTGTTAATAGCTAGGAGTAGAAGTTTAGCCCTTGCTCTGTACTGGTGCTAAAAACTGGCCTCTGTAACCTCAGCCCGACGCTGCCTGTGAGCACCGTCAAGGCCAAGAAATGGTACGTTACCGGTTCTGGAAGGCGATATTCCTAACTGACCTTGCTTGGGCCTTGTTGGCTCAGATGGTCCATTTCCATTTTAATATGATAGCACCAGCAAAGAACGCACATTGGAAGGATGTAGCTGGTCCTCAGGTTGCAGTGACAGCCAGACCTTCGTTCTTGAAATGTCTTAGCATATTTTCATCCTCTTGGTCGTCCACATTTTAAATGTCTCATTTGAGCTGCTCCAAGTTATAACCTCAAACATGCCTGTGTTTGACAAGAATCTAAATCTAATCTCCAAAACACCTAAAATACCAGGCAGTAGTAAGTTGCTGCGGTTTTTTAATTTAAAAAAAAGTGCGGCATGGGAAGAGATTTTCAAAGAGAGAGTCTTTCTCTGAAAGGTTAGAGCAAGCTCAGTTGGGCTGAGTTGCTGCCACTCTCTGAAATTGAAGGTTAAATTTAGCCAAAACAGGGAAGTGGTGTCTTCCATCAGTGAGCATTCAATTGCAGTGACATAACAATGCCACAAGAGCAATTTAATTCTTGGCATATTTAGAGGTGGCATTAGGGAGTCTACCAAGGTAGCAATTTTCTAGATAATCAATTTAATGTCTTCATTCTAAGTGCATTTATATGTGTAAGTTAATTAGGGGAGTTAATTTTCACAAATGGCAGAAAATCTGCATTTTCCAGTAAGCTTTGTTTCATGCCAGTTCATGATTCGAGGTACCTGAGAAAGATAACCTGACGTTCTATCTATTACAATAACGAACCTGCCTCATGAGCAGACTTCATTTGTCAGTCTGACAGATGCACTGACGGGTTTCTGGTGCTCATACTGCCGAATCCAAGTACTCACTGGGGGCAAAAGGACAACTTTCCCTAACCAGATCGCATAGTTGTAGAGAGCACTAATCGCAGCCCCTAAAAGACTGCAGCATTCATCCGCATTCCTTAGCACAGTCAAAGGGAAGAGAGAAACTTCTGCTCGTGAAAATAAGAAAATGGAAATAGAAGCTAAGTGACCTTCTTTCTTTTCATGTCATTTCAAAACAGTTAAGTTTGCCACATTTTTGCATGACCACTGCAAATCACTAGGGAACCAGGATGAATATGGATCAAAATTACTGGCAGTAAATATGGAGTTGCAAAAATGCATCTCGAGGGGTGGCAAAATGTCTCCATTGCTTACACAGAAGTTCCCCACTGCAACCCCATTGTAGGGAAAAATGCTAGAAAGTAACTCGGTGAATGACTTCACAATTGTCTCAAACCTTTATGCTAAAATTCTGTAAAAAGGATAAAAGCAGACAGTGACATCTGGCCTCAGTGAAGCAAAAGGGAATTTTACCACATGCTTTTAAAAGCCCAGAATTTCAAACAAAGTCTGTAAAAGTTAAATTGCTCTGAATAGCCATGCCATATCTCCAAATTTAGCAGGGCTATCTGAGTCCACAGCAAGTGCACATGTATTGAAATAATGACTACTTTCCACTTTTTAAAAGCGTTAATGCCTTGGGTTGAAAGAAGAAAGTATTTTTGTTGATTGCTTTTACACATGTCCCTCTGAGGAGCTCTCAGCACCGCTCTCTTCTGTCCTCCTTTCTGCTGGGCTTCCGCATATTTTCCTCCAAGTGTCCCCTTCAGCCCCGTTTTCATATTCGTTTTATCTTACTGAGTACAAGCCAACTCGGAGCAAAGACAGAGGGCATATGACAACAGGGCCATTGGCACTACTATGAGAGCAAATATGGCTTTCAAAGCACAACTTAAACATGAGCCATTTTCTACCACTGGTGTGGGGCCAAAAATCCACTTCTCTGCTACCCAAATCCATCCACCCAAACAGGCTGAAACCCGGAGCAGGGCGGAAGGAGTTTGCTCTTCGTGCGCCAGATGAAAGATGAAACGTGCAAACTCACACAAAGGCAGGAGGAAGCAGGGAGAAAAAAATTTATTTCTCACTGGTTTGTGTGAATGGAAACTGCTGGTCTCTACACGGCAGTACAGTCATGCCGGATTTTGTGTTGTGACATGCTGATCTGCCATTATGTTTTGTGGAGGCAATAGTGGAAGAAAGGAACATATGGAAACTTTGATTTCCACATTTACACTACTCCTGCTATCACGGTTTTACATCCAACTATTCTTTTCAACATGAAATTTAATTATTTTCTAAGCATTTATAATCCACCCATCACTGCAGTACCCAGGTGCCAAACACAACAATTAAAAAGAATGATTGCTTCCCATGAAAGGGCCAATTTCCTGGTTCTTCTCAAGAGGAACGGTTCTTGCCGCATGTAAAGAAGGGCAAGGATTTACAGGAAGGGAACTTTGCTGGCATGCAAATGCAGATGACATAGGAACATCATCAGCTCAGTGCAACGTATTTAACGTAGAGAGATGGTGGAAAAGGTCTGCACCCAGAAAGCAAACATTTCACTGGCAGAAGAATGTGTCTGGAATGTACCTATTGCAAACTGCTAGTAATATGTTTTTAACTTACTTGCACACACATGGTGAGCTGCCCCGCTACCATCTTATCACAGAAGCCAACACCTGTAACAGAAAGAAAGACAATAACTTTAGATTTTGCTGAATCTTACCGGGGACAATTTCATGTGCTTTAGCAACTTAAAAAACCACACATATCTGCCTTATAATTAGTCAGCTACTGCCTGTGCACAATAACAGCCTTATGGATTTGGGGAGGAAGAGTCTGGGCAGAAAGCAAGCAGCAGAGCAGCCAGCACCTGATTTTAAAGAAGTTATTACATCTTAAGGTGATCAACTGGCAGTTGCCTCATACATGCTGGAGGAGACGAATGGGAGCTGGCACAGCAGCCAGCAACCAGATGTACCGCAGTTAGCACAGCTTTCCAAGCCCTCCTACCCCTTTGGTTTTTCTAACATGGTTTCAAGCAAAATGGAAACCATGACAAGAGGGGAAATAAAAGCAAGAGCCTGACACATTCAGCAAGAGACTGAGCGCTGCTGTTTTCTTACAGTGATGTAAAACAGGAGGGACTGAAGTACAGTGCTAGGCTATTCTATACATGAAATAAACATTTTTAAGCTATCTATTAATCTATGTTAGCCTTCAATTAGATCAGTAATGCTTTGAGGGAAGAACTGTTTCTGATGTATGCTTATACTGAATAATGAATGATTGGCCCCCAGGTACTACAGCCCTCTCAATAATAAACATTATTACTAAATAATAGCAATGAAGACTTAGAGTTAATATTTAAAATGGGCATGAGACCAAGAGCATGCCCAAGCACATTTCATGCTTATTTTAATTGCCACAAGACAAATAAAATGAGGATGGATGTTCACTCAAAAGGGTGTGATTCTGTTTCGCTGAAGCACTCAGATTTTAGTGTGCTATTGTCAAGCTTATTTGGAGTAAATTGTGGGTAGAATTGCAACGAGAGATGTAGTTGCCTAGCAAAGGTCTAAAATTTCCATTTAAAATTAATGTGAACTGTTTCTCTGAATCTGACATATGGGCTTCGAGAACCCCTGCCAAGATGTCAAGAGCTAGAATGCTACCCCTCTAACTCCGAAAAAATGCTGGAGGCAACTTTCTCCTGGTATTTTGGCATTTGGCTCAAATGCAAAACAAAGAGACGCAGAAATCTTCCTGCAGTGGAGCTGCACAACTCGGTCAGTTATGGAGTCACAAATAACGCAATTGCTTAGATGAAACATCAGCTCTGCTCCCTCCTGGACCAGCAACTGAACCTGCCCTCAGGGTGTCCACCTCACAGAGGTGGTTTTGGGAGACTTCTCATCCTCTGCCCTCCAGCGATCTCATCCACCAGGGTAACATCCCCATATCATCTCCAGCACAATAATGCTATGAGGAAAGCTCCCTGTCCCTTCAGATCAGTGAATTGGAGACTCAGTCACGCCGAAAGCCCTTTGACACTCCACAAAGGCAAGCAGTCAATGGCTTATTTGAGCTAATTAAGCCCGTGTCTGAGGGAGACAGATCAGAGCGGCACAAGCGCTACCAGAGCTTTTGGCTTTTCTGAAATTCAGATCACACTTATTACCTTACTCTGTGACCACCAAGGAAAGGACAAACAATTGCTGTGGTGCTGTGACAGATGCATGGTCTATGATTAAAGTGTTGGCACAAAACTGGTGCCAAAAGGAGATTTGGGAAGTGCTCAATTCTTATGGGAATGGCAGCCATTAAGTACCTCATGGGGCAGATAGATGGAGGAAAATTATATTCCCATTTAATCCCTTTCCAAACCTCTCAGCTATTTCAAAGGCTTTTTATTATGACCTTTTGGAGACCCCAAGTTTTGCTCTGAACACGGGCTTGGCTGCTAGGTGATGCTCTCCTGAACCAGGCAAGCTGGTATGGTCCCCAGTCAGGTCCCCCTGCACCACTGCTCCCACCATCATCCTATATCTTTCGTCCTGCTCCACCCCGGGTCCCCGGGCACCGCAAAGACCTTTTCAAATCCTCCAACTCCTGATTTACCTCCGCCTCCATCAGATCAGCTTCTGATCTAGACTTTCTTGGATACTCAAGCTTGCTCAGCACTTAGGAAAGTTCATTTTCCTTTAAATAAATTCCCCTTCTACTCCACTAAAAATAATACACACTTCTTCTCTTTGGTTTGTTTTCTTCTTTTTTTTTTCCCCCCACGTTTCCCAAATCATACCCTTTCTAATAAGTGTGAAACTCTTTGCAGTGAAACACAGTGGCAATAAGGACGAAATCTGCCAAGGGTTATACAGAATCAAAGATTAAACTGTCTCAGAAGGCAGCGTGGGGAAGGGGAACTGCAGAGGAGGGGGGAAAGGAGAAAATAAGCATCAAGGTGTATGGAGGATAAACAATCAGTTTGCAAGAAAAAAGATAAAGGTACTAAAAATGGCTCCAGAAAGACAGAAATGAATGCTCAGCTTCCCACACCATCTTTAGGATATCGAAGGAAGCTCACAGACAAATGAGAAAAGATGGTGTCTGGATGAAGAAACCTGCTGTAAGAAACAGGACAAGACAGGCCACTCTGTGCTGCTTCCCCCATCCCTAAACACCACCATTTCCCCTGGAGTTTTTGGACAAAGACTTAATACGCATTCCTGGCTGGAGAAGCACACTATTCAGCTGTGCAAGGAGACAGGGAGTTTTGTACAATTGCCGCTACAAACAGAATCCTTGATCTAAACTATTTGGGACAAAAACTTATTTTCACTGTATTCTCTATGAACGCAGCTTGACGTAGCCCTAATGTTCGGAGTAACTTTCTCAGTACTCGTACAACAGCAGTAAAACACCACCATAAATATGTCTAGTTTCCAGCCATTCCTTCTTTTGAAACGCAAACATTGCCTTTTACAGCTGAATCCATTGTAGAAGTGGGAGGAGAGAGAAAACTTAAATAAACAGATGAATCATGAGACGAAAATCCCAGTAATGCTTCTCCCGTGTCGGCTGGATGCAGTACACCTTCCAAAACAACACTGTTCCTTCCCTGTCACGGGCAGCAGGGCAGAGCACAGCCTTTATGAACTGCAATGCAAGGGCACAGGTCCTGGAGAAGGAAACTATGAGGAGCTTCATATTCCTCTAAGACAGGATAGCGTCTAACAAGGGATTTCTTTTGCTCCAGTCTGGCTCCTGCAGGAAGAAATGGTGCTGAGCTATCAGTTCTCATGCCAGTGTCAGCCACGGGCTTCCCAAACCCTCCACATTTGTTCCCTCATCTTATGTTCAAAGCCACACTTTATGGCAATAACACTGCCATTGATAGGTGCAATACAAATGGGCTTCTATGCAAGGCTTGTTGTTGCTTTAAGTGTATCTTAATTACACTGTGTAGTTCTGGGACCAAATTCCCTGGCTTTCAGATAGATACGTGCAGCCGAGTGACATAAGACACTGCACCGGAGACAACGTTCCCCACAGAGAGACACAGCCTGTTCTGGCCATACCAGGAAAATATTTTCTGGTAATGGAAATAGTCTGGAAGAAGAAACAAAACATGCACACACACAAAGATGTTGGCTTTTTTTGTTTAATCTGACTTGGAATATGTTGAATTGGTTCATTGTTTGCAGAGGAATCTGAGCAGAATTAATGATTCGCGCAGGCAGGAAGAGGCACTGTTTTGCAAATGCAGTGGCCAGACATTCTCCAAGATCTGTAATCTAATTTAGCTTGGAGAGTTAATGATTTTAATGATTTGTTGTGATCTCAAAACAACTGTTAGGAGATAAATCTACATCATTAAACCTATTATGGTGTTTTGCTTCATTTAGCAAATGGTGGTTTTTTGTTCAGAAGACGCCCACATTTTAAACAAGCAGAGAGGTCAGCTGCTGATGGTAAGGAACAATTTATTCCCAGCTCCCTTGGAGACTGAAATGAAAGGTGTCCTTGGGAAAAAAATAATTCTTCACAAATGTTATTGACTATTTTATAAACAGAGAGCTTTGCTTGTGCTGTGATGTGTGTCATTGTGTGAGTGTCTGTTACAAAGCAGACAAGTTTTCTGAAAACAGCCACAGAGCTGATGGTTCAGGATCACTTGGTTTAAGATCCAGTTACTTCTCAAGGAATCACATGGGGCTGCCGAGCTCCGGGAACAGAGCTCACTGACGCTCGCTTTAAGTTTAAGGCACTCGGAGAGCAATAGCAAGAGAAAGATGTCAACATCGAGAAGCTTTTTAGCGGCTGTTTAGCTCTGGATGGGGTGTTTCACTTCTGATTTTGGAAAGACGGGTCCACGTCCCAAAGCACGGCAGGCAATGAACCGTCCTCTTGCAGGACATCTCCACGGAGAAAGCAAAGTGCCACTAACAAAGCCCACGTCCTCCGGCTGTCATTCCAGCACCTCCCTTCTGCCCTGCACCTCTCCTGCGCACCAAGACCCAGGTCAGGAAGGAAAAGTTTATGTAAGACTGATACAAGGTTTAGCCCACAAAACGTGCATTTCATTCTCTTGCGATTGACTAATCACACTGCCATTCTCTTACAAATATGGTGCCTAATCCTTCTGGATGCACAATCAAACAATAATGAATGCCTGATACCACGGACATGAATGACTTGACTTGCATCATCTGTTACATTCTTCACATAACCAGGGACAAAGTTTATGATGAAGCAAGGGCAAAGAGATGAAGCTCTGAGAAGTAATTTCAGCCACCCAAGGAAGATGGAGAGAGCGTGTTCACAAAGTCAGCAGCGGGTGTCCAGCCCTGGCAATGTCCCAGCGCATTAAGATGCTGATGCAGCTCCACTAAAGGAATGGATTTCTACTAAGGTTTCATTGCGTTCTCCCATCACAAGCTTCCTCCATTCTATTAAAAAGCCTTTTATGCTGACTGTGAAGAGGATGTAAGGAAGAGCAGAGGAAGATATATGTTATCTTATTTTTGGTGTCAGTTATTTACACAGGAGAGAGTAAACAATCAACCTCTTTTCCCTGCAAGTTTGAGAAATCTATTATGATTTGACTACATTTGCCTAAGCTAAATATTTTATAACATGATGTAAAAAAAAAAACCCCAATCCTGTAAACAGCAATGACTGACTATTTTCTTGCCCAGCTCCTTTTTAATCCCTGGGCAGGGAGAAATATTTCAGTTCTTCAGATGTCATTCAGAAATCACCACCGTGACTCCACGCTTTCAGCCTGCCCAGCAGATCTGCCTGCCGCAAAGAAACACGAGAGATGCAGAGGGAGGGAAATGTGTTTGTTGTGTTGTGGAAGTTAGGCACCCACTGGGGTCTGAGCTCCGTCCTTGGAGCCTTATAATCCCCTGCACTGCATGGATAGCACAGACTTGTCACTTTAATAACCCAAAGTAAATAAAAACCAAAGAAAATTCCTTTCAGTTGTGTTTATTTTGGGGAAGCCTCTTTCTTCAGCTCTGAATATAGGGAATATATTTTATTACCCACTGTGACATCTCAAAATGCAGCAATTGAACTTAACTGGAAACGAAAGTCATATTTTGCCCTTCCTCATCGCTTTCATCCCTGGAGATTCCTATTTCTTATCAAAGAGAAAAGACAGGAGGGTTTGCAGCTGCGCAGGCTGCTGCGCACCCCGTGTGCAGCTACACACGTGCTGTACTCTAAACACACTTTGAAAAAGCTATAAAGTATTGGAGATAGCCACCACCTGGACGGCAGCCTGCTGTCTGACACTGTCTCATATAAGCCAAGCTCTACACTGGGTCTAAATCAGTTCCTAATTTATACTTGTTAGACAATCATATAACTCAAATCAATAAATTCACATTTTTAATTACCGAATCATGACATGAAATTTTTTACTAAGTTGCTCGTAGCAGTAGTAATAATAATGATCCAAAGGAAGTACACCACTCCCACCCCTACATACACCTCCTGCCATTGCAAAAACTGTTAGAGCATCATCTCTTAGAGGGTCCAGCCCCAGTACAGTGCTGGCATGAGTGCTGCACCCAGAGCGCAAACTGGCCTGCAACTCAGGAGAACTCTGTATTCAGTATTTTAAGAGGAAAACTTGAAAGTCCGTAACAACTAAGGATTTGGGCATTTATATTCTGCATTGGAGACAGGGAGTAAATAAACAACCCTTCCAGAGAAATAGAACTTTTCAAACTTAGGTGGGAAAAATATAATTACATCAGTTTTTTTTCTAATTTGAAGCCTAGATGAAAGTTCAAGGTCATTTTGTTGTATTCAAACCTGTTCAGCTTTTACTCAGCACTGACTCATGAGAGCTTGCTCTTTGTGAGCATTTTGGTACAGAAAACATCTGGTATTATACTCTAAGTCAATATATGTAAATGATACAAATACAAGTTGAAAATGTGATGGCTTCATGATGATTGTGCCTGCCCAGGAGAATCATAGCTGAAGATGCAGTGCTTTATTTTGTGGGGTTACTCATATGATTTTACTTTTTCCCATCTGAAGTGAGACACACTGTTCATCATTTTGACCACTATTCTTGTGCCAACTGTTGCAGCCATGCCTGGCTGTGTTGTGATATTTGGAAACTACCCTCCAGGTAGAACAAATGTTGTTTTATTTGCTGGGTGGAAATTTGTTAAATAAATCATAGATTCATACTGGCATAGGAAATTAGCAATAAGCTGTGCCTGGAAGGTTAGACATATTGTACTTCAAAATAAGCAGGAGGCCACTTTGCAATTCAAAAGAGATATATTGGGAAATAGGAAGACACATCTGTTAATCATTTTTCCCAACACCCGAAAGGTGGTTAGCTGGAGTCCCAGTAGAGCCCTGTACTGACACCGAGTGCCTCTTAAATTAGCTTCAATGACTTCTCTGCCTGGATCCGGCCGCCAGAAGAAAAGCTTGGGAGCTTTTTCTCTGGAAGCTCTGATGTCCTTGGCTGTTGAGCGTATAGGCTGCACGGCCGTGCTTCAGGAGCAGTGCTGTGGGTTTCCATACTGGTGGCACTCCCATATTATTATTGCACTACGCTTTCTATTTTGAAACACCACAGGGCGTTATTAGTCTGGAAGGGTTGACATTTAGTAGGGGCTACAGCCTGGGGTGCTCTTTATTTGACAACTACTTACGAGTTTCCCTTAGAAAAGAATACATATGAAGACTGTTTCTGAAAGCTTCCTTCAAAGCGACATCTGATGAATTTAAATAATGGGTTTTAGCAATGCTAACACTTCCAAACATTTTTACTTTTATTATAGCCTTTACAAACCCTTTGTTCCTCTTCCTGATCATTTTATAACCCTTATCTACCTGGAAATATTTCAAGCAAGCATTTGGAAAAGACGCCGAAAGCGTCTTTTTACTGTGTCCTGAACCGTTGTTATTATCAGATGTTCTTTCTCAACAAGAGAAACGAGATATGAACTGTTTCCCGAACAGGTTGTGGGTCAGGCAATAGATTTGCTTTTTCTCACCTACAAGAACCGATGAAATCAGAATAACTTCAGCTTC